>NW_024610194.1:0-124999 GCF_016920785.2 Ixodes scapularis | reverse complement strand
TACAGTTCAGATCGCTCTTGAACGCTGTCCGGATGCCGAGCATAAACAAGGGAAGTGTCTCTGTCCAGGGAAGGGCTTTTTCTTGGGCTTTGATGGCCGCTTTCAATTCTCGGTGGAAACGTTCGACCATTCCATTGGACATCCGATGGTAGGCGGTAGTGTGTGTGTGGTGTGCACCCAAGAGCTGCGACAGATTGTGGAACATTAACGATTCAAATTGTCGTCCGCGATCTGTGGTAATGGTCTGGGGTACGCCAATCCGACTTATCCACATTTTTACGAGCGTGCGGCCGACAGTCTGTGCTGTTATGTCTTTCATGGGAGTCACCTCTGGCCATCGAGTAAACCTCTCAACGCAGGCCAACAGGTAACGGCAGTCGTGCGATTGGGGAAGCGGACCGACGATATCGACATGAATGTGGATGAATCGTCAAGCAGCCAAGTGGCCGAGCTGGGACGAACGTTGCTTCCACCGGTGTCCCGTGCTGCGAGTCTCTTCTTCCTCCTCTCGCGTCCGCCGATCACTACATATCGATCAAATCGTCAGATACAGAATTGTAATGTGTGAGAAATTCTGGGTTCTCGTGGTAATTTTGCTTTGGCAGTATGATTAATCATATGTCACGTGGTCACTTGACGTGCATGGTCTCTCGTATAAAGACTGGAACGCGTCTCCAAATGGTGTGTGGCGCGTCAATGTCCGCTTGATGACATTATAGAAATGCCGAGCTGTTGCCCCTGCAGTGGTTGTTGATCTGGCAGACGTGTCTTCCGCTGCAGGTCGCTCCCCAATGTGGCAGTTCACGGAAGCTTCGGCAGCCAGAAGTAGGAGCGCCTGCCACGGCAGCGACACCCGCGTTCGCTCGTGCTTTTCGCCAGCATTTCTACGACCAACGGCCATAATCGCGACATCCGACAGCAGAACACTCCAGGTTTTGTGGAGTTAATTGGTGACACTTTTGACCGCTGTTGATGCATGGTCGAGATGAGAAACATACCATTCAGATACGCGCTGCAGGCACCATAGTGTCAAGACGTGCTGTCAAGTTATGTCTCGTCACGTGGTCCAGTGACGTCATGAAACTCACTGCGTCAAATCGACTGAAATTTAGAACGTCACTAGATTTATTAGCGTTGTTGACACAGTGACGTCACATGACATCGCAAATTCGCACCGCAAGTCATGTTGCAGCCTAACGTACTCGACTATCATGAGCCGGAGTCGAGTGCTCGGGTTCATGACAGTCAGCATCGCCATACATTCGCGTGATGGGTCGAGTTCAAGTAAAGATAAGGATAGCCAAACTCTAACATTGGCTAAAGCTCACCCTGGTCCAAATGCCCACAGAGCACCCACAGAAAATTTGTGTGGGGTCCTAGAGGTCTCTATGGGGCACCCATGGGGTTGTATGGGTGTCCTGAAATCTCGGTGGGGTCAGGCCTGTGGGCCTATGGGACATGCGGGTTACTGTGTGGGGCCCTTTGGGTAACCCACACAGCCTGTTAGGGCTCCTTTGGGTAACCCACACAGCCTGTGGGGGCTTCTTTGGGTAACCCACACAGCCCGTGGGGGTTCTTTAGGTGACCCACAGAGTCTGTGGGGATAAAACTCTGGCTTTTATGGGACATGTAGGAAATTCTATGGGTTGATGTAGGTACCCTGCAGCCTGTGGGGATAGAGCCTAGCATCCCATAGGACAAGTGCGACATTGTGCGGGCTGCTGTACGGATGCCACACGCAACGGGGCGCTCTGTGTAGCTACACGGGACATGTGTGACGCCTATGGGAAGCCTGTGAATGTGCCCCTCAAGATATATTCTACAGAAATCATGCAAAATATAACTTTTTTGTAAGTCTTTTTTTTTTTTTTAATTACATCGTTCATCCCAGTGCGCAGAACACTACGCCGACGACGTCGACCACGCGGGCTTTTCTTCGAAATGGGGCTTCTAATGCACAGGCATCAATACTTTATGTCAACATTGTTCCGAAGTCAGTTTCGTGTTCTGTGTTGTGACCTTATGAGTTCTGTATTCTAGCGAAAAAGCGTATTGCCAAAATGCAGAGCAATAAATCTATATGTTTATAGGCAACAGACAAATTAGATGCAGGACATGACTTATCTGGACTCTTATTAGGTTTGTTATACAGATATCCAGTGAAGCGCAAACAAAACAAGAAAAAAAGCTAGTGCACTGATGAGTATACATGAACAAATGCAATCATCTTGCAGCAGAATATTGATTAAGTCTAAAAGAAGAGCATGTTTTAAAAAGACAAATATGGAGACAGACTGAAAAACAAAAAGCAAGCAGTTTTTCCTGAGCAAAATGCATGTGCCCAGGTAGCACACCGCGTCGGTCGGTATCGGGACTACGCCGGCCGGTCCTGTAACAGGATGCGGCGCCCGCCGCGCCCTTGAGCTACCGGCCCCGTCCGGCGTTGGTGTCTCGTCTTACGAACTGGCCAGTTGAGCAGATCTGGTTACAGTGACTGGCCGGAATTGTGTTTTTGCTGTCTTTGCTGGCCAGTATTTTCATGGAGGTTCCAGTAACTGGCCGGCATCGGTATTTTCCAGTCTTTGATGGCCAGTATTTACATGGAAGTTCAGTAACTTTCTGGAATCTGCGCTTTGCTCTTCACGCTGGCGAGTCCTGCCGTCGAAGTTCCGTTTGCTGACCGACATCGTTTTATTTTTATTTTTTTGCCGTTTTCACTATGCAGTCACATCATTGAGATTCTGACCAACTGCGGCATGAATAGCATGAATAGCGAGGGGAAATGTTTGCGTTGAGAAATCCTTCGTAAATGACTGCCGACGCTGGCGTATTTGATCCCAGCGTGCCAAGGCTGACGTGTTTTACCGCGAAAACGAGAACAAAAACAAACAAAAAAAAACCAATGCGGCGAGGAAAGCACATTCAGGATATTGAGAATCTGAACACGTACGCCACGAAAAATAAATTTTACAACGCCGAACGATATTTTTTCAGGGATCTAGTTTAATTTGATGCACTATACTTAACGTCCGGTGGTATACGCACGTGTTTGACTCGGATAAAAAATAAAAACGGTATAGCGGATCAGTGGCGTCGCGAGGGTCAGGGGCACCCGGGGCGGTAGCCCGCCGCGACCCCCCCCCCCCTTGTGACGCCACTGTAGCGGAGCCTCCGAATGAAAAAAAAAACACGTGGCAGGATTGAGCATTCGCTTTGAGCTTCAAAAACAATAATAAACATTACTCTCCAGAAACCAGAAAAAGTAATTGTATTTATTGCTCACGACGCCACGAGAGGTACGTAACTGTCCTCAGACCATGTTATTGGTGGTTTTAATTGAGTGTGAAAATATGCTGATTCAGGCAGAAATCAAATGTCTTAGTTACGATCATCTAACAGAAATATTTCAAATGCTCACATAGCCAGACGATCTGTCGCCCGAATACCGATAGCTTATGTTATAGACATACCGCACCAGAAAAGCGGAAATATAAAAAAAAAAACTTCCTTTTTTTTTCTTTTTTTTTTAGCAGAAAAAAACGAGAAACATAATGCGCTGTGGATGTCTGCCCTGCCGGGTTTGTGAACGTGACCCCTTGACGCTACGAAACAAATGTTATAACACCGAACGATACCGTTTTTGCTAGCTAGTTTAAGTATCCGCACTGTTCTTGGATGTCAGAAATAAAAACATGTCTAGGCCTAATAAAGAAGTAAAACTGCGGAGTGCAACCCCGATAAGTGAAACCAGGATGTACCAGAACAAAAGTAAGTACACTTTCCGGTAGTCAGAAAATTTAGAAATGTGCTTAATACGTAGCGCGCTATCAGCTTAGGTAAATAACTGCCTTAAAGTAGCGGTATTTTCGTTTGAATAGTGGGTAAAGATGACCGCCTTCAGTCAAACTTTGGCTGCCTCACTGTGGCAGCTAGTTTGACCACTTACGCATTTTCCCATTTTTCTCTCAATATTCCCATTATTATTACCTTCCTTACTTCGTTGAAACGATTTGCGGCGCTTGCCTATTACACTGACCCACCTATTAGCACGGAGGGAGCGAATTATCTCGGCAAAACAAGAGGGCCACGGCTTGTGCATGTATCAAAATTCAAACGTGGGCTCGCACTTTCTATTTTTACATTTTCAGTGATTTTTACCCGAAAGTAGGGGGCTGGCGACCGCAAAAAAAAAACATAGCAAATATTTAAATCAATAAAGACAAAAAAAAATAAAATAAAAAAAAATTAGAAAAAATATTTAATCTTCTGGGATTCGAACCTCCGACCATACGATCAGAAGCATAGCGCGTTAACAAGATAGGCCACGCGCCCCATCGGTTGCAGCAGTTTGTCTTGGAACTTTTATGACTGCTGAATTTGTTTTAAACATTGTGTGGCTAGTCTCGTATTTAATTTTTTGCTACCTGTTCAGGATTGTATTTCTAACATTGTGGTGATGTTGACATGCTCAATAATTTAATATTACTGTGTATTCTAATCGTTTTAAAGCGCTTTGCTGATCGCTTTATTGCAAGCGTGTTGAAGATACGCGAGCATAGCCTCGGTAAAGTCGCTAGGCATCCATAATAGCCAACGAATTCGATCCAATATAATCCACAATCTTATTTTGCACGTTTTGCCGGTCGCGTTGTCCGTGTGTGTTTCAAACCTCCGTCATAAAGTAAATTTACCGATTATTCGTGATGCGTGGAGTTCACCTTAGTTTCAAGTGTGTCTGAAAAAGAAGGAAGCTACTGTGAGCCGTGCAACTACGTCGAATCTGCTCAACAGCCGAGATCGTGGCACGGTCGTTCCAAAGTAAGTTCCTTTCTTTGTTCGTTAGGGCTAGATTATTCTTTCCTCCCTTCATAATGCTTGTTATTGTCTCTAGATCACTTGCTTGTATCGTTGTTACTAATTGTGCGCGAATGGTGTTATGCCAGGCTGTGTTTCTTCTTTTTTTCCCCGATGCAGAGCACTCCATCCTCGCACCAATTAGCGGTCACGGATGAGCGCTTAGGCTGCCTACTCGCTCCAGGTCCATTAGTAGCGGCGGAAATTTTCGGGACATGGGGGCGGGCAGGCAGGCAGGCAGGCAGGCAGGCAGGCATGCTAAGACGGAAAAATAAAGGGAGGGGGGGGGGGGGGGGGTTGGTTTGATTGCCTCCCTCCACCGTACTGTTTACTGGTAAACTAGAATGTCTGGAAGAGCGCGGTGCCCCTCCATCGCCGAAGCTCTAGGTTTGACACCACAGGTGGATTCTGTGTGCGTATTTGCGTCCGGAGAGCTGCACCAGGCAAAAGTCAGCGATTGATTGATCGAGCAGCCCCGTAGCTTCCGCCGCCCAGTCGCCTGAAACGACTTCTTTTTCTCGATTTATAACCGGAAAAGAATTGCCAAAAATTGGTGCCGCGGTAAATTCACCCCACGGTGATTAATGCATAGCATGCCACTCCCGATCGCAAAAATTTGTGCCCGCGAAAAAATTTTTGACACCGCTTCTGGGGTAGTTTACAAGCGTGTCCTTATTTTGAATTGTGTCGCGCCAATTTATGGGGGGTATATTTTGTTCAGTGTAAGTATATAGTGTTCATACCTCACCCAATTCCTGTTTTTTTCTCTTTGGTACTGCCTTTAGTTAATGGTGTAGGTTGTAATTGTTTTTGGTAGTAAGGGGATGAGCTGGGGCTAATTGAACACCTTGAAAATTAGTTCACAAAAAGTCATGGAGACAAGGAGGGTAACACATAGACCATATGCAAGCGCAGACTCACCTCGCATAAACAGAGAAGAAGGAAATAAAGAATGCGGAAGGAGCTCGAGCAGAGGCCCAAGTGGAACGCGCTGATTTACCCATTAGCAAGTGCAGATTTTAAAACCATAATTTTCTCGTCGTTTAAGGTAACAGATCGATGGCTAATCCATCAAAACAGCTCAATTTCTATCTAAAATTCACGATGGACTGTCAGCTATCTATCCACTGTTTACACTGCTCGTGTATGTCATCCTTAGAAAAAAATGTGGATAATTAGCATATACTATGAAAAACATAAAAGAGGATTATTTTAGGCGTTTATTATTCATAGTATGGGCAACCAATGTGTCCGCACATTCGTCTGTTACTTCAACTAACAAGGAAATTGTTTTTAGCCTTGTGGCTATGGTTGAATTAACACGTTCCACTTGGACCTGTTTAGACTTTTGCTAAAACTCCTTCCGCATTCTTTTTTTTTTATTTTTGCTATAATTTATGTGACTTGGGAGTCTGCAGTTGTATGTAGTGTATGTATTCCTCGACCCTTTATTCCTTGTTTTTTGTGTACTATTTTTTAATCTGTTCAGTTAGAATGAACTCACCACTTTACTACATGGAAAGGATGTTGTTAATTCTAGAACTTCTGTAAAACAATCTACCTGACACCTTTGCCTCGCGCCACGGTTCCTGAAGCTCAGTTCTCCGAGCACAGCCTTTTTGATTTCTCTGATGCTCTCTTCTTTCGTGGAAATGGAGCGTGCTGGTTAAGTTACGGTGTTTGTGGAGACTAACATAGAGGACGAAAACAGGACGACACGTTTCTCCAACTGGCAGCATACATTTATTTTGACGCCCGTCACCGAACGCGACAGTCACCGCGCGGAGTTGGAAGGGTTGAGGAGGACAGAGAAGGAAGGGAGGGTGGGGGTGGAGAGAGGATGGAGATGGAGGGAAAGAGAAACATGTTTTTAGCCGGCAGCGCACGCCGAAGTCAAAAAAGGGGGGGGGGGGGGGGGGTAATAAGGGAAGTGACCTTGAGGAGGGAAGGGCGACCCTACTTCAAAGGCGCCTACGTTTGTCGCAACTCCGGACGCAGAAAGGAAACGTCGGCGTCGGAGAGACAAAGCGATGGGGACCCGATGTTTTGCGGTGAATGGCGCATAGCGAAGGCTTCGATAATCTCGCGGCCGTATCTTGACCTGTGTGTGCCCACTGTCGTGGTGGCCGGAAACTCTGGTTCGCAGGAGGGGCACGAACCGACGTGCTGGGCAATTGGGTGCAGGGAATGGAGGGATGGGTTGGAAGCCGCCTGCTGTACCTCGTTGGCGTGCTCCCTTAGGCGGTCGTTTAGACATCGGCCTGTCTGGCCGATGAATTGCGAGAATTGCGAGACCCTTGGCCTTGTTTCTACAAAAGCAACTCTCAGTCCTTGATCTCCCTCACCCCTTCCGCATTGACAACTCCTCAGCCTTGATAAAGCCCCTAGAGGAACACCATTCCGCCCAGAGCACCGTCGCCGTTTTCTCACTTGATATAGTCGACATGTATTATAGCCTAGATATCCCCACCATGCTCTGTTTCATCAGCGAGGCCATACACCTCCACGGCGCGGTCAGGTTCCAGAACTCAGCGGGGATCTCCGTGTCGGGGTTTCTGGACCTCATCGACCTCTACCTACGCTCAACCCTAGTGGAGCACGAGGGAAGAATCTACGCCCAGAAGACAGGGGTTTGCATCGGCTCGTGCCTCGCCCCCATCTTGAGTGAGATCTACTTGTTCTTCGTCGATAGGCGGGTTTCCGAGGCCCTCACAACTCTCGCCCAGGGCACTTCCGTCTTCCGATATGTGGATGACTACCTCATCGTTCACCAAGCCACCTCAGATCCTAAAAATATTGAGCAGATATTCTCAGATAATTCGTTCGGTCTAAAATTTACCAGCGAGGCCCCCACACAGAACGGACTACAGTTCTTGGATCTTCGCCTTCACCCCAAGGATTCCGGCATTTGCTGGTCCTTCCAGCAAAGATCTTGCAAACCAGTGCTTCCCTTCCACAGCAACCATTCAAAAAACGTCAAAAGCGGAATCGTTCATAACCTCCTAACCTCATCCCGATCCAAGTCATGCTCTCACTTAATATCGACGAGCTGCTCCCTACAGCTCACCCGCCTCGTCAAAGCGGGCTACCCAAAAGACTTACTTGAGACCCGATTAAAACGCATTATGATAGCCCAGGCCTCCGGCACACAACCTAAGAGCAGGCCACGCGCATCCCGCTTCGCGTGCATTCCATACGTGCACAACGTCTCCCACAGAATCAAATCGTTAGCACTCCGACATGACACGCAGGTGTTCTTTTCATGTCGCCTCAGGCTCTCCTCGCTCTGCAGGAAGGTCAACAACCCAACCGCCCCAAAGCCGTGCTCCAAAAAACACGCCACCAAGTTCGTTCCTTGCAGACAGGCCAGCGTCTACTCGATCCCGCTCGGGTGTGGCGCGCAATACATCGGCCAGACAGGCCGATGTCTAAACGACCGCCTAAGGGAGCACGCCAACGAGGTACAGCAGGCGGCTTCCAACCCATCCCTCCATTCCCTGCACCCAATTGCCCAGCACGTCGGTTCGTGCCCCTCCTGCGAACCAGAGTTTCCGGCCACCACGACAGTGGGCACACACAGGTCAAGATACGGCCGCGAGATTATCGAAGCCTTCGCTATGCGCCATTCACCGCAAAACATCGGGTCCCCATCGCTTTGTCTCTCCGACGCCGACGTTTCCTTTCTGCGTCCGGAGTTGCGACAAACGTAGGCGCCTTTGAAGTAGGGTCGCCCTTCCCTCCTCAAGGTCACTTCCCTTATTACCCCCCCCCCCCCCCCCCCCCCTTTTTTGACTTCGGCGTGCGCTGCCGGCTAAAAACATGTTTCTCTTTCCCTCCATCTCCATCCTCTCTCCACCCCCACCCTCCCTTCCTTCTCTGTCCTCCTCAACCCTTCCAACTCCGCGCGGTGACTGTCGCGTTCGGTGACGGGCGTCAAAATAAATGTATGCTGCCAGTTGGAGAAACGTGTCGTCCTGTTTTCGTCCTCTATGTTAGTCTCCACAAACACCGTACCTCTCTTCTTTCTTTTGTTTTTAATGGATTGAGTTGCTAGTGTGCACCTGTCTGTGTTCTACGTGTTCCTGTCCTTTTGTCCTTGTCTTTTTTTTTTTGTGCACTTTTTTCAAGTTGGTCCGCAATATTTTTTACTGTATATTGTACTCTGTTTTCATCTTTATACTTACTGCAGCCCTTGCCAAGCAGAAGTTGGCATTCACTTTCACCATCCCGATGTGAGTGTCCTGGGACGACACAGGATGACAGTCTCCTCTGCTGAAGTCCAGGCTTCATGGGAGACTGCCAAGGCTGTTTATGGTAAGGTGCTCTATATATTGGGCAATACAATAGCAACTTATTGCTGCTGGGATTGTTTTAACATAGACTGTGTTTATGGGCTGGCCTTCAGCAATTCTGATGCCACTCGCCTGGAATGAAAGCCTCTAGGGAAATTGCACATTTCATTCGTAAGCGGAATGCAGAGTTGACAACAGAAGTGCATCACTACTTGCATTCAGTGTTGCTGGGTGTTGTATTTTTTTATATTTCTTTATTTAGTTTTCCCAATAATGGCTAAAGCCTTCCCATTGGTGCGCTTGTTAGCCCCTAGTCCCACTAGAGCGACAATACAGAAACAAACGACAGCGACGAGCCTCAAACCAGAGTCTCTGTCGCGATTTCACAGGCTTGTGCATAGAATAAAAGAGGCTACACTCGGATACAAGTATTACGCGCGCAAGGGTATCTTCGGCAGGCTTGCAATCACCCGGGGTCGCTTCACGAGCACCGAACGACTATAAACGCCTGCCAAAGGTATACCATCGCGAGGATACCGCATGTGTTGAAGGCTTGTCGGTGTCGTCTGTTTCTGTTTGTCGCTCTAGTGGGACTCGGACATAAGTAACAACACACAAACACAAACGAACGGCAAAGAGTGGTAAACAGTGCCTCTCACGTCCTTCGCCACCGTGCCCATTGGTTTTCAGAGAAGTTTCCAGTATTAATATCTATAATATTTTGTCATATATCGCACAAGGACACAACCAGGAGCTGTACCTAAAATTCAACACTCACAAGACTTGCGTGAATACACCCCATAGCTGGTCGCATTTTCAGAGTCATTTTAATGTTGCGAAAATAAATAATGACATTGGCATATTTGTCGTGCCAAATGCTGTCACACCTGTTCCGAACTCTGGTCTCCACGTACTGCGGACTTTTTGCATCGATTCTTGTACATCTCTGCCTCACTTATGCCCAAAAACATTTTACTCGGTCTATCAAGCCGTGTAGTCAAGAAGCTATAATCTGTAAAACTCTTCAGAACACTCCTGAGTTGCAAAGCTTTGCAGTAGATATTTATGAAAAATATTCCGTGCTATTTCCTAACCTCGAATACTTGACTGCAGGAGCATGGTATGCATTCAACATACTCTCTTTGACAAGCTAAAGCATCATAAATGTCATGTCCACGACCCTTACTATACCTGTTAAGTTTTTGGCTGACAGTGTCATAGAAGCTGCGTATGGGCTGGACCAAACTGCAATCAGCCTTGTGTTATGTGGCACTGCTCTCCATGTATACACGGGCAGGAGTGCAGCCGCATTGCTCCAAGCTGGTGGGTGGTTGGTTGACCCCACTCCCACTCTCAGCTTTTATTGTAGCATTACACACATCATGTGGCAGTCCTGCACATTGTTCTGACTCATGTCACATATTTTTTTTATATTTTTCACAAGTGGCAGCAGCACCAGCTTCTGTGATGCAGAGCATGTGCAACACAGGTGCAGCCTTCGGTGGTGCAGCTGCAATACCTGCAACCTTAGATGGAGCAGCTGGTACAGTCGGACCTGCATCCGCTGAGGCAGCTGCTGAAGAGCCCACTGAGGTGGAGCCATATCAGCTGCTAAACTTCCTAGAATGTGAAATGGTAAGTTGATTTGGCAAGTTTTTGCTTTATGAGAGATACCTCTGGATAGAAGGCATTTCTATGCTTGCACAATGTCTTCAAGATGAAAAGGCCTTGACAATTTGTCATTGACCATCTAGATCTCGATAAATGTTGCTCAAATAAGATCTCTCTTTCAGCACCATCACCACAAATTATTGTTTTTTGGTGTTGCATCACTTCAGCAGTGGTGTAAGACCCAAGTTTTAGTGTCTTGAAAAACATATCTAAGGCGACATCTCTTTGTAGAAAGTTTAAACCTGCATCTCTAACATTCTGCTCAACATTTTGAGTGCATTAGGCGGAAAGACTTGGAGCATCGTATTCCCCATTAATTACCTTTGGCCCATACAATAAACCCTTTTCAGAAGTGTGTGCATATCCAAGGCCGCCATTTCTTAAACGCGGATTCCGAGTACTCGTTGGAAACAAGCGCCGTGTCAGTGATTGGCGTGGATAGACGTGAGTGCAACGTCAGCATTTCACGTGGTCTTCGATCCAATCACAGCTTTCATGTCCAACAAATGGCGACTGTCAATGTTGCTTGCTTAGGTTTTGAAAATGGTCTATTCTTCCTATGTTCACCAGGTACATGGGAATGAAACTCAGCACTCTTGGAGCATAAAGTGGCTTCTTTTCTTTTAAAGCGTTAGTTTTATAGTCCCAGCCACGCTCGAGGTTGCATGATAACCCCGCACACAGGTAAAAAAGTGGCGCGCCTTGCACCAGCAACTCAAATCAGTGGGCGCATCTTCTCATGTTCTCTGTCCATTACGCCGACCGAAAAGTTCGGGGGGATTCATGAAACACCATCTAAGGAGGCAAAGGGGGCTGGAAAGGGAAGAGCGAAAGCACAAGGCCAGCCAGTGATCGCACTGTCAGGTTTTTTTGAGCCGGCCAAATAATCTTCGCCAGCAGCCGACACTACAAAAGGGCTTGCCACCCAGTACCCCTTGCAGTTGACAGCGGCAGAATCAGGGAACGTAATAAAAGAACTTGATAGCTCGAGCACCGTAGTAGTGTTGTATGGGAGCTTCGCATAATTTTTGAAAATGATTCAACTAAAAAAGGAGTTAAAACTAACGAAACTTGCTTTAATCAATATGCACGAAGCAGCATTTCATGAAAGGAGGATCTCACCACCGAATACACCGGTTTCGCTTCCTATTCTAATTTTTTATAGATGCATTTCTACGACGGTTGATGTCAAGGTGACGTGGAAAGCCTGGGGTGACAACATAGTGAACCAGGACATAAGGTCAAGCGTTGCTGTGAAGAACCTGGCCATTGCTCTGTGGGGGTCCAGTGTCCTGCAGAGGACTGTGGCCGAAATGGCGTCGAATGTCAGTCTTAACAAGGACAGCAGGCTGCCTCTGACACCCAAGAAAGCGGCATTCCTAAGAGGCGGGTGCAAATTATCTCACGTAAGCGTAACCTAAGCAGTTATTTGAAAAATCTTCTCAATCAAGGCAGTATCTTGGGAGCTAGTTGGTATTATACTGGGAGTTCACAATGTTTCGGTGATCTTTGGATGGACCGCATAAAACTGATAGGATTGAGCACCCAGCTGTGACATAATGGTGGAAGCTTTCAGTAAAATTATAGGAAGATTAGGTAACCTCGGTAAAACACAAAAGCTATATTTTTTTTATTTTTTGCGTGCCAACACCAGATTTATATTTTCTTTTTGTGCCACTGGCCTTTATTTCGGCTATATGAAGTAAGCAATGCGTAGCGCATTTCCTTTTTATTACAATCATTTGCAGTTGCAGTACATGCTATAGTGACCCTGAATAAACTGATGTCTTCACACAAAAAAAAAGAAAAAAGAAAAGCTCTGCGAAATTTTCTTTTCGTGGAGAGAATTGTTGCAATTTGCAACAATTCTCTTCTTTTTGACGCAAGGGGGTTTATGCCCTTATCTTTGAAATATTAAAACCACCGCTTTCAGGCATTCTCTTGTAATATATCAGCGAAATATGCCCATTTATCTGGTCACTTCAATGTGCCCATGGAACATTGTTAACTCCCAGTAGGTATTGTTTAAAATTACAGTAGCTCAAAGTACTTGTCATGCAGTGGCAAATAAAAGCAGGGTTGTAATATGTGATGTATATTAGTACTCTCAATGACTGGTAGGATGTTTGAACACTCTTAATCACTTTCCCTAAACTGAACTCTGCATCAACATTGTACTTCTTTTTTAATGGTTTTATCTTGGCTTGCTCAAACATTAGATAAGAGAGGGGCACCATATGTTGTGTCTCAAACACGCGGCCTGCTTGGCGTTTGCTAGCGGCCCGTGCAGTCAGGCATAAGTGTAAAAAAAATTACATTAAGGGTATAACCAGCACTTTTTTCTAGGGTTTTTGATGGTGGAAAACGGTGACATTGTGACGGTATCTTTCATAAGCCCAATACTTGTCAAAACCAGGAACTGGACATAAAAAGCTTTCAAATGGCGATGATTACGAATTGCTATAGAGTCAAACCCACTTATGTCGAACTCGGAAAAGACTGTCTACCAGCTCGATATAGCGGGTAATTCTCCATGAAAGTTTGAATGAATCTGACAACAAACAAACACGACATATTTAGAAAAGTTGTTTACTCTCGAAGGAGCGTCTGTACGTCATAAGGGACACTCCACATGGCTATTCAGGGGCCGCTTCTTCGTTTTTCAAGATCTCACCGGATCATCCTCTCCCCACTTCCGGGGGGCCGACGCGGTTGCCTCCCTCCCTCCCTCCCTCCCTCCCTCCCGCCCAAAAAAGGCAAGCTTTTTCTGCAAGCTGGCTTTCCCCGAATGCGTCGCCGTGCTGGGGGAAAGCCAGCTTGCAAAGCTAAACGGCGCTCTTGGCAGTTCTATCTATCGGAAGACGCTGCAATTTTCCTTCGACGTAACCGCATTTTTCGCTATCCATTTTTATAGCAGCTACTAGTCTGTTCACAAAGTTTGATACAAAGTTCGATATAATCGGGTTCAGCATCATACAGAATGTGCCATTTTAGTTTGAACGTAATTTAAAAATAGAGGGCGAGAGATTTGTGGGGCTCGGCGGACATAGATAAGGGGATAACCGTCACAATATGTTGACTAATTAACCCAGATTTGCTAATTAACTTTTTAATTGATTTTATAGGGCATGTTGCAATTGCATTCTTCAAGAGCGTCATTATTAAAGGCTATTTCAAATGAAACTGTTCATGAAAGTGATGTAGCATGTGATTTTAATGAACATTAGTTCAAGCCTTACGTTACAAATTGTGCTCCTTTAAATATTTTGTCATTGCATATTTTTCAGAATGCCTAATGATGAAGCTCCGTGGCCAAAAGCACCATGCAGATGTCATTGCTGTAATGTCGAGGACAGCAAAAGTAAACCACATACTGGGAGAAAAAATGAACGACCGGCGAAAGCAAGAGAAATGAAGAGCCAATCGGTAAATAAAAATAGAACCAGCCGGTTCTTGGCAATGGTCTGCAGTGAAATACGGTGTCAAGCATGCATTCCCCCACAGGTTCCCACAGAGATTGCCCACAGAGCATGGGGTTATGAAACCCTGTGGGTTACCCACACGGCTCCCACGGGACTTTGGTCCTACACAGCTCCTATATGATCTCTGCAGGACCCACACAGCTCCCGTAGACCCACACAGACTGTGCGGGGACCCATGGGGACCTATACACCCACACACTCTGTGGGGACCCGCACACCCAAACAAACTGTGCGGGGACCCATAGGGACCCGAACACCCACACAATTTCTGTGGGACCCACACGGTTTCATAACCCCATGGGTCTGCGGGTTTTTGGAGCGGGGCAGCCCAATGCTTTATGTTTTGCTAGCCACAGTGCATGACTGGGATGAACACTGACGTACCTATACATAATTAGCGTGAGTTCAGGTGACCACCAATTCTATTTGGCAATTGAGGGGGAGGGGGAAGACTGTTTATTTCCTTTATTTTTCTACGTCTGTCAGTGCGCGAAGAGGAAAACTAATGGGTATTACTCTTTTTGGAAGTAACAACGTCAGGGATTGGTTTTTAGCAGTATTTACTGAAAGTACAAAAATGGTACACGGCCCAATGTACACGCACACATCACTCTGGCACCCAAACATGTTTTCGTTGTTGCTGAACTGCTTCAGAGAGTTGTCCCTGTGAAGTATTTACGAATCGTGACTTATTAATCCGACTTTACATAGAACTACAGCTGTGTGCAGGAGGAATACCTGAAACAGAAGATCTCAGTCCGCAACCAGCCTCTGCTACGTTGCGCGAGGGCAGCACAGCAGGGGTTAGTTTCACTATTTCAGCACGGGGCGCGGTGCCTTAGGTGCCGACAAGCGCTCCGGTTACAAACCGAAACTTAAATGGACCATGAAATGACCTTTTTACTTTTTCAAGATAAGTTCTACATTAAACCGTCAATGTTCACTGAATGCCGAACAGGCATCCGTTTTCGTCTCGGTTTATTAACTTCTACACAAAAAATTAATGAAATATCGACTTTTTCTTTCTCCCCAACTGAGCGCAAAACAAGCCGTGACGTACGCTGTTTCCGGAAGCGGAAGTTCTCTCGGCATTAGGAGAAGAGGAGCGTTAGCGGCAATGAGTTGGGGTGCGCCGGTAGGTTTTACTATGGTGCCTGGAACGCTTCTCCGACTGGTGTGTTTACCGCGGCCAAAAAAGTGGTCCCTCGATTTCGGCCTGACGACGTCATAAAAGTGTCATGCAGTCGCCGGTCACGACCCTGGCGGCGTCCAAACAGTTGTGGTAAATATGGCAGACGCCTGTTCTGCTGCAGGTCGCTTTCCATTGCGACAGTTCACGGAAGCTAGGACAGCCGGAAGTTGGGACGCCTAAAGCGACGCCGTGACGACAGCGACACTCCCGTCCGCTCGTGCTTTTCGCCAGCATTTCTACGATCAACCGCCAGGATCGCGACAGGCAACAGCATGACATTTGCGTCATTTGTTGCCACATTGGGACCACTTTTGATGTATGGGCGGGATAGGGCGCTAAACACACCAGTCGAAGACGCAATCGAGGCACTATAGTGTTACTGCGCTGATGTCACCGACGTATTTTCTGGATCGGCGCCTCTCATCGCCGCATCGCAGCTGAGCGAAATTCAATGAGATATGTTGTGCTACAGCGACAGCATGGGACTAGTCCCATACGCCGGTATGCCTGTTGGGAAGTGCAGCGAGTCTTCCGGTGAAGACTCCAGAAGTCAACCCAACTGTCATTGTTGGCAAAAGGGCCGGCCCGTGTCAGTCGTTTGCAAAGCGACGTAGATGTAAACAAATTGCCGTGGCGTTTTTCGCAGCCTCGGAGATGCAGGAGCGAGCCGACGTTAGAAAAGATACGTTTGAACTACGAGTGTCAGCAAGAGCCACGCAAATACCTGTTTACACTCGGAGCGGACGCGCGTGCTTGATGGAAGTGCTGTATTCGCGCTGTTGGTAAGCGCTTCGGGACCGATCTTTTACGATTGCAACTCGATATTGACGCGACACTCGGCAAAGAAAGGTTGGACCGGGGTTGCACGTATACCTCCCACGAACTGTTATAGCTCGACAGTGACGTGCAGTCTGTCAAAATAAAAATGGCATACCAATAACAAAGTGTACATACCGTGTTAAGAAGGTACTCCATACGGCGTTTATTTCAGCTCTAGATCACACAAAACAAGAAGATAGAATCGACGAGAGTCCCTTTTCGACGAGTGTTCGTCAACACTGCCTCGGAAAACAAGGGGAAAAGATTGACCTCACCTCTTAATCTAAAATTGAGGTCAGCGATCAAACTATAGTACGGGAATGGTCCATAAGGGTCGCGCGGGCATATTCCATTCAGCACGCCAGCCGGTCGTAGGCAGACGGTCTTGCGACGAAGCTACGCAGCGCTGAGTCGGAATGCCTGCTAGGCCTACATTCTGAGTAGCTCGCTTCGTCGGAGTCGGTGGATCCAGCGTTCTTGTTTGTCGTGGTCTTTTTTAAGTACTGTTTTCTTGCTGCTTGAAGTAGGCACGCGCGAGAAGAACACGTAGAAAAATAAACGTTCAGTCAGTCAGAGTTTTGAGAGAAAGGAAAGCAAAGAAAATAAATGTTCGTCGGTCGCCGCCACCCAAGTAACTGTTGGCCCTGCCCTACTGCGCACGCGCAGTAGTTGCTTCGTTTACCGCACGATAGATGGCGCTTGGCTCTCAGCATTATCAAATTTGGCAATTTTCGCCACACATCTCTAATTATGGTACAAAATGTGGATCTGAATATTATTTAACAAAGCTTTTAGGAAACATTCGCCGGCTATTTATTGTTTACGATCGCGGTGCTGGTGAGGTAGGCTCTTACCCAATAGGTGACGTGGATTCGGCTGACGTGCTCCGTTTCCGCGGATGCATCGTAGTGAAAAGGCGAAGGAAAGAAGGCTCAAAAGAGTCCAGTTTTCTTTTAAAAGTTCTATAGCAAATAATTTTTTTTGGCTTCCTACTTTTGTGTTTTTGTGTTTCTTTTCACACCTTTTACGACGTGCGGTGGATTAAACTCGATTTTAAAATCATTTCATGGTTCCTTTAAAAACTCGTCGAAGTTGTCGGTTTTTCAGAAAGTCGTAAAATGCTGCGCGTGCCTTCTATGGTTCTGCAATTTATTGATTTAGTGTTTTCGGTCATTCTCAGCAATTTTCTAATTGAAACCATGCCCTTAAACACAATTTTAAAAAGTTTATTACGCAAAAATATTTAACAACTTAATTATCATTAACTTTAATAATTTTTTCCTAAATGGGCCGACCAAAATGACACAAGCCGTTTTTTTATTGCGACGCGTAGGGTTCGCAATATCAAATTCGTCCACTTTTGGTGAAACATCCAGTATAATGATCAATTGAACTCCCCCAAACGGAGGAGGGAGTCGCTCAGGAAGAAACAATATTCTCAATCTCTCAATCTCTCTCTCTATCGAAATAGTGAGAGAGAGAGAAAAAAGGGGGGTAGGAGGGGAGAGGGAGTTGTAAAAAACGTACTGTGTTGTAAAGGTTTCTCTGCTCCGCATCTTCAGTATAGACAAAAAAGCCTGGCCCCGGAAACTACAGCCTTTGCAACAAATACTCGTCAGAAAGAGCGTTTTCGTAGTACCAGACGCTCGCGCTGTTCCTCATGACGCTGCACCAAGGAAGAGTAATTTGTATCTCTCAAATACGTGGCTTGCACTGGGTCATGTATGGCTTGCATCGGGCTAAAAACAGTAAAAATGGATCAAGTATTATCTTAAGAACCACGACAATTTCTCTAATTATTTCAATTTTTCTGGTCCCTAATAGTAATTTGCGCTGTTACTGGAATTTCACCATGACCTCTAAAATGAGTGAATTAAAAGTTTACTAACATAAAATATATAATAACCAACGTAACATGATAATTATTCCCTCATCGAATGTCCCCCGGGCATGATGAACAAACGGCGAAGACCGTGTTTATCAAACTCTCACCGCCTTTTAAATATCCGTCTGAATTAAAATCAAACACCTTGTATTTGCGGTAAATTGCAACCCCAAGCAGCACGGAATTCGGCCAAGCATTGGCCAGTGGCTGGCGATGGTCTTTTGGCCAAAAGACAAGGAGTAGCAATTCATTGGCGAATGCTTGGCCGATGGCTGAGAGCCAGTGGCCATTAGTCAATGTCTAGAGAGAGGCCAGTCATCAACAAATGACTGGCCGCTGTCTGGCCACTGGCCAAAGGACCATTTCCAGTCATTGGCAAATGATTGGAGGAATCTGTGCTGCTTGGAATGTTAGTGGAAGATTGTAATTTGAGGTAGGCTGGAAATTCTTTGCGCCATCAAGGTAATATTTTAATTTTGCCCCGCCGACGGACCTCCAGCTTCTCGCAGCATATATATATATATATATATATATATATATATATACATATGTGTGTGTGCGACAAAGTGCTGAGTTATGAGGTTGAATTAGCTATGGCCCAATAAACCTTTCAAAAAAGGTTCTCTGAAATGAACTGCAGTAAAATTGACATTTGGGCTTCGTGAGGACAGGAACTGTATTAGCGTTGAATCCGTTACGCTAACAAACAAGGAAAGGAAATTCCTTGAACGAACAATGAAGGGCCCGCACGAGCCTGGATGAACTAGCCGCTATCATTCACGGGGCTGTGGCAGGTGCACGAGTCCGCGGCGGATCATTTAGGTGTTTTCTTTCTCTTCCCTTTTTATCAGTAAACGTAGTTGTGAATAGCGCTCTTTTTTGTCTTGTCATTCTTCTTTCTACCTTGTGCGCTAAATACCTCAATATCTCTGAAATGACTATTCGAAACAGGTGTATAACTTTATTCTGACAAAAAAAAAGCAAAGTATGCGCAAAAAATGAAAACTGGCTCATTGTGTTAAAAAAAAAAAAAATAGCGAGCGTTTTAATTTCCTGATTGATGTAGAAATTTTTTTCCTCGGAAACAGTAAATTTTTTTAAATTTTTATAGAGCAAGTCAAACGACTCAAACTCGGATAACTGCATTTATTTTTAGTTTTCCTTCTATACACCAATGGTGACGTCCCCGACCTCTTCAGTGACACGCTGTTCGTGGACAGAACAACCGTTGTCCTCGTGCCATGGGGCACACCATTTTATGTTGTATTACCAGTATTTTCAGCGTCGCTATACTCCGAACTCCGTCCGGTGATTGCAGTGATTGACTCTTATTTGCTTTCATGTGTTAAGTAGATGACACACTGAATTTCTCAGACTGCTGCCAGTATACGCTGTAAAAAATTACGTGAGTTCAATACTCTATTGAACATGGCAATAGCCAATCACGGCTAATGAAAAATGTATCCCTGCGACTGACGAAACCCAGAATATCAGAGTAATCTGTGCAGGATCACAGAGACTGATAGAAGAATAAAAGAACCTGGCACGCGCAGCGACAACGGTAACGACGTTTCACCGACTCATTTGTCCCTGCGTACATTTTCTATTTCCAAAATTTGTTGGTTATTCGTTCTTAGTTTAGCCTCATAAAAAAAGCGTGTAACATCAGAAGAATGTATACAGCCGTACAGCCACCACTATAACTAGCATTCTTGGAATGGCCACGCACAAGAGGGTGGTGTGTTCACAATATCGAAAAGTGATACGTGCCGCACCTTGCACGCGAGGTGTTCCGAAGATTGCATACCATGTGACGCTGGGAGTACGGCGAGTTCACAATTCGCGTGTTACAGCTAAGTCCGGCATGGTACATAGCGCGGTAAGATATTGTGAAATTATTATTTTTTTTTTTTTGCGCCCGTATTCTATGTGACGAAAAAGGCCCTATTGTACCTCGATCGTAGAAAACAGATAGCACTAACAATTGTTCGCATGAAATGTCTTTGAGTGGGAGACAGGATTTTGCAAGTACGGAGTGAGGCCGTAAGGGGAAACGCATTCGCCGTGGTTTGTATTTTGCGAGGAATGCATGATTGAAGAAAAAAATGTCGACGCCACGCCTAATCGCGTTTTCACATTCCCGTTCGGCATGTGCCTGAAACTATCCAGAAGTTCAACTCAAGTCGTGTCTCGAACAGCAGACGGAAAAAAACTTTTTACTCCACGTCTTTCAAGTTAGGATTTCTTTTGTTCATTCACCCGACTGGAGCTATGAGTTGTATGAGATGAAAAAACAACAAAATATATCCGACGATAACGTCATCACTGGATAATGCGAGATTTGTCTTTGCTGGGACTATTGCCCTCACGAAAAAAAGCGACGAACGACAAACTCAGCAAGAAAGGCAACTCAAATATCTATGAAAAAATAATAAACTCATATTTCTTGAAGACATCTCTCGACTTATGCTTCTACAGATTCCACGTACACCTTAGATAAAAACAATGAATCAAGGTACGGTTATTGTTTAGTTGTAAAAACAGTTGTTAAGTGCGGAACTTATTTCTATTGGAAACTCCTTAAGAAAAAGTTCGTATACAAAGCGCGCGAAAGGTAAATGTTACTTTCTGTTAAGCTTTCATATGGTGTCGCACTAAGAAAATATTTTTTACTTGTTAATATTAGATTTGTAAACAATTTAATCTTCGCGAAGACGTAACGTATGCGAAATTCACGAATTGAACATTTTCGCGAAACACTGCTCTCGTGAATATACTGCTAACGGTAACGAACACATAACACATTACTCCAAGTCTAAAGATTTCGTGCCCCCGAAATATTCCCAAAAACCACACTTTCCAAAATTTCTTAAATGTCCAGCCTGCTAAGATTATTTAATTTACAACTCCTTGACCAATGTGGGAGGATATACATTGTGCAATCAATTCTTAACTGCCGACCGTTCCGTCAGGTGTCCCAGTGAGAGTTGGAATGAAAATATGGTTGGTGTTCATTACGTTCATGAAAACCATCAGAACGGAAGGGAAACTCCCTGTGGCGTTTAACCCTGCCGAGAAGAACCGCAGCTTGGTAATGCTGACAAGTCAAACAAAAAGTAGAATGGGTTCTTGGTAACCGGACGCATCAGTGGCAGCCAGAAAGTCTTTGGTCACATGGGGAGCTAATGGAGGCCTCTCACGTCTATGTCCTACTTGAAGCAGGGCTTAAACCCAATAGTGAGTCTGTTATTTAGCAGAATGTTAAAACAATTAAATTTATCCGTTGAACACGCAGTCGGTACTAAAAGAGATATATGGCCTTTGACAACTGAACGTATGAAAACTCACCAATGGCAGTGCATAAAAAGGAAAAACGACATCATTGGTACCGAAGAGCAAGCAAAAGGGAACCCCATGTGAACAGTCGTGTCTAGGGACCGATTGTTATTTGACATAGTCAATGTTTCAGCTAAGACACGATGTTACGTTCGTCCAGCCTCTGGTCCCGAGTCGTCTCGACGATTGCACGCCTTGTTCGAGAGCAGTGTTGGAAAAAACACTGGATAAAAGTATTTAACTTTAGTTAATAAATGCCTGCTTCATATAATATTTAAAATGCTACTCAAGTTACTTTCACTGATACATGTTACAAATCATTTCTTAAAAAAAGGTAATTTCAGTTACAATGACATGGTTGAATATCATATCGCGCGGCGCACCTTAGACGCATCCTTTTGACTACACTTCATCTTCCATATATGGGAAGTTTACTATAAACGACGAATGGATAACAATGAGAGCCCACATAATAGCCACAGCAGTGGTCGCACCTTCATAGTAGGTTGTGTTCAGAAAGCACTCAACGTTGGGGGACGCTATGTTGGCGTTTCGAGAGGTCATCCTCCTTGTAGTTCGTTTCCTGTCCTGTTCTCTGCTTATCAATATTCCCTTACAGACAGAGTCCACGAGAGCAGTAAGTATGACGAAAATAATTCATGGAGAAGGGGAACAAGAGGGACAAAGGACAAACACAAATATCCAAACATAGGTGATTGGTGCGCTACCGAAAAAAAAAAAAGCCTGGCCCGAATATCGAACCCAGGACCTCTCCATTTCCAGTGGAGCGCTGCACCAACTGAGCTAATTAGGGGTTAAACATCAGTAGAGCAAACAAGTTTCATCAGTTGCCACCAGCCTAACACCAACACGGATGAAAGGCTTGCAATTTAAAGTTATTATCATGATGCAATTAAATGCAAAGGTGCAAGCGAGCTGGACAAGAATGACAAAAATAATCCCTGGATAAGGGATCCCTTTCTGCAGGGATTATTTTCGTCATTCTTCTCCAGCTCGCGTGTACCTTTGTATTTATTTGCATCATAATGCATTAGTCCACTTTTGTCGCGATGAGCTGTGACGGTTGTAGGTTCTGTTCGCAGGTGCATTCGTGGTACGAAGGGGCTGGTAGGAAAAGGAAAGCGCGGAGGAAAAAAAGAGGGGAAGAGGAGGAGCCGATCATGCCCTGTGAGAAGACCCTGAGGGCACCCTTCCTCTATACTTCCTCCTCCTCCTACTGTGGGGAGGAGGCAGTAAGCGTGTCCGGTGCTGGAGAGGGGGAACAAGTCCGCCACAGCCTTGCTCCCCCCCTCCTCCTCCTTTTCATCCCCTCCTCCTCCACTAAAGGGAGAAAAGGGCTTGCATAACCCTATCTTCCCCCACCTTTCTCCCCTCCCTTTCTCCTAGCAACCAGGAAACCTCAGACGCCCTGCCGCCCAGAGGGGAGGAAGGGAGGAGGAGGAGGGGAGGGTACGGAGTGGAGAGTATGTCTTGTTTTTTTTAAAGACGGGGGCCAATTTTTTCTCATTTGCCTCGCCAAAACCATGTGGTTTACAGTGTTGTCCAATAAGCAACCTCGTGAGAGAGAAAAGGCACCCGACTACGAGAGAGCGAGATGGAGAGAGAACGGGCACCACCACAGGACAGAAGAATACTCCCTGCTTCCTCACCTCCCTTACAGTAATTTCTCTCAGGCTATGTCTACACTATAATATGAGAAGACTGTAATATGAGAGGACCATAATAGATGGCTATAATATGAGATAACTCGTTCACGCCAATCCTGTTTTTGCGAGAAGACTGTGACAACTGCCAAAGCGCTAGCATCGGTGTCGTGTACCGACGCTGTGGTGTGTTTTGGGTAGGCAAACGTTAGCGGGGACGTGAGTGCTGTTTGTGGTGTCTGAAATTCGCGCTGAAATTCGGAGACCAGACAAAGTTGCTTTTTGTTTTTCTGTCAAGGCCTGCAACAGCTTGGCAATGTGGGCGAAACTGCGGACGGATCTTGGTCAGTAAGATATCAACCTGATGAAGCACTTTACCTCAGTGGTGGATGTCGGTGTCAGCCACTAACCAAGAGCAGATAATTTGCGAGGGTCCGTAGAAACCCCATCCGCTGAAGGGATGTGCCCGGGGTATTCGACTGGTTTGGTGAAAACAAACACTTCTTCAATGTCAGCTTCAGGTTCGCATTTGTAGGCGTGCAAACAGTCTCTCGACGTTTTTCAGATGGTCAGAGAATATTTTGCCAAAGGCAACGTAGTCATCAATATGTACGAGAGAGATTGTCATCCGCGCGAACTGTTGGCTATCATCTGGGCTGTAACTCATTTTCATCATTAGTTATTGAGCCGGGAATTCATTATTCGTACCGATCACGCATCCTTAACCTGGACGCCGAGTTTCAAGACACCTGACGGACAGGTCGCCCTATGGCTGGAGCGTCTTCACCTATACGACTTCGAGATTCAACATCGTGCTGGCCCACTCCACACCCATGCCCACTATCTTTCATGTTGCCCGTGCAATGAGAAGAGCAAGCAGTGTTTGAGGATTGCAAAACGCAGCTATATGTCACTCAACTCACTGCTGAACCTGCCTTGTAATAACGAAGAGTGGACATCGGAAAATCTTCGTTCCGCTCAACTTCACAATCCAGGCATCGACCCACTGGTCCAACAGAAAAAGAATAACTACAGACCATATTTGAAGAAGTGTCCGGTTTGTTTTCTGCAATTAACAGTTACTTGGTTCAATGTGACTCTTCATTTATGCACAAGAACATTCCGCTGCTGGCTGTTTTGTCGTGTGGCAGCTGCTGTTGGCACGCAAGCTCTGCACTCAGGTATTTCGATTTTATACAGTAGCCCCGAAGGAGAACACTTTGCTGTGGACTGCACGATAAGAAATATTCGTTAACGGAACTAGTGGCTGCAATGCTGCAATGGCGTAAAATAGTGGTGCCATTAATACCACATGTGTGCATCGCGGAAAGACCCCACGTAAAGCAACGGACACCACTACAAGAAAATGTGACGGTGAAACCCTTTGAACTATCGGAATCGACGTACTGGGAACATTTCCTCGGTCTAAATCTGGAAACAGGTTCCTGCTCGTGATTGTCGACTATTTCGCCAAGTGCCCCGAAGTGATTCATATTCAAAATCAGACCGCCTTCAAAATCGCCGACGCTCTGGAAAAGAATTGGATTACCAGGTACAGAGCCCCACTGAGCATCCACTCGGACCAAGGAAGAAGCTTTGAATCGCGAGTCTTCCAAGAGGTTGTCCAGATGTTCGATATATCAATGTCGAGAACAATGCCCCCACCCATAGTCGAACGGCAAGGAGGATAGGATGAATCGCACCATTTTACAACATCTATTGATGTTTGTAAATGATAGCCAAGGCGATCGGGATACTATCGTGCCTTTGTTTTTGTACACATGCCGTTGAGCTGCTCATGAGGTCACCGGCTACACCCCCGCCTTGATGCTATTTGGCCGTGATCTTCGTATGCCCTGTGGAATTGCCATCCCACGAGCATCAGAACCGGCCAAAGACCATGTGTCTCACGTGAGCGACCTGAGAGCGAACCTAGAACGAATGCATGCATTTGCCCGACAACGTTTGGCAAATGGTCTCACTCGTATGAAACGTCAATACGACGCACATGTCGCAACACGCCCATTTTCAACAGGTGATAGGGTATGGCTGTACAACCCCATGCATAAAGGATGGCGGTCTCCGAAGCTTCAACGCCATCGGGAAGGGACTTTAATGATCGTCAAACGGCTCAACGTCCTGGTGTATTATATTCGTCGCAATGATCGATCACGGCTGCTTGGGATTCATCCTGACCGCCTATCATCGTACGACGGACTCCGTTATTTCTCAGTAAAAAGAAAGGAAAATACAATAGGGGGGGATAATGTAGTGATTAAAAGAAGAACGAGGCCGGATGTGGCGCGAAGTGGGCGCTTGGGCTAGCAGTTTGAAGCGAGCCAGCAAAGAAACCGACGTCTTGTCCGGCTATGAAACGGCTAGAAAGTGAACCCGCTACAATATAAAATTAAAAACAAAACTTATTTGGACTATACCAGTATAATGTGATCACTATCAATCTTGCCAGAAATTACAGTCTTTAGGTCTACATGTATTTTTTTTAAACTAAAGATTGATTTATCAGTCCGTCCCATCAGTGATACCAGTGGAGAATAAAGAATTACTGTAAATTAAAAGTGCTGCCCAATTTACACGTTTTTCACGAATTTAACACCGCCCTACTAAAACAAAAACAGCTTGATTTATTTAGTTTGCAAAAAAAGTTTCGATTTGTTTTCTTTCGCGTTTAGATTTGTTTTTAATAGGACGTTACGTAGCTAGAGAACAAGATGGAAGGCAAAAGAAAGCTCAAGGCTCTGCTTAGCCCAGAAAAGCCCTTCTTCTCGTGTTCCGCCTGCAAGAAATTCTTCTTGCTTTATGATTCTTTGGTTTCAAAGTAAAACAAACGCACATAGAAGCATTAAAGAGAAGACAAACTGGAAACAAATACTATTTCCACGGGATACTTTTTTTTTTTAAAGAAGGTTTCATTTAGCCCATTTTAATAACAGCGGTTCGATTTATACGACTTAAAACCATGGTTTCAATACTAAGAGATCATATTGATATTTGTTCTCCAACCTGGTACTGGTTAACTTAAAATTATCCTTTTTTAATAACTTAGCATAGATGTGAAGTTGACTTTCTTGCTTGGTAGACAATCAATCTTTTTAACTATAATTAAAGTTTTTATCAAATGTTTTAGGCTATTAAGGAGCAAATGGAATATGAAACTTAACGTTGCAAAGTGTACTAGCATCCGTACTCACGGAAAGCGGTTAAACAGAAATTTGAATATGGACACCGACAAAAGTGCCGTGATTCTGGATGTGAAGTATTTCCGTGTTTATATTTTGCCCTCGCTAAATTAGCCGGGGACGAGAATCGTATTCATTTTGCCTCGGCAGGGTTTCTCTGGTCGTACGGCAGCATCAGCCGCGTTTTCGCGTGGTGTTCCTTCCGCGTCGATCCGTGAGGAACCGGGGCCCTCGGCCCTCCGCCTTCGCCCTTGTCGAGGAGATACAGCTGCTGAACATTGGGGGATATGTAATTTCATTTACGTGGCAAATAAACGCGGTTCTATTCCTTTCCGAACGTTCGGTACTTCAGTTTGGATTACCGTGCCGATGGCTATAATGCATAGAACACGACGTGAGGTCACAGATTAGTGCAGTGGCAATTTACAGGTACCGATGCTTTCATACACGTACAGCAGATAACTGGAACTACATGCCTTGCAGATCAATTTCAAGCTTGTGCTTACGCAAATTAAATGCGGTTTATAACGTACTTTTTACAAGGGTGCTAACGGCGCTTCAATACAACTACTTCCTCGGAAAAATGAAACACAAGTCACTGACATTTAAGAACTAAATTCCGTGAAGCTGTGAACTTTCTTGTGAACTTAAAGGTTATTGAAAAATGTCGTTGACTTTCAATCTTTTTTTTTTCTTTTCATTATCGTTTTCACTACAAGAGAAGTTCCGAGACAAGAGCGTGAAACGACGGTTACGAAACTAAAGCATTCGAAAAACGATACGTAGCCAGCGCGTTTCACGAAACGTAGGCGATATCGTTCCTGCACCCAAAAACATAATATTCCCCTTCCCAAAAAGAAAAAAAAACGCATTGACGCTTGTCAAAAGGCCTACTCAAGGAAACTGACAAAGGTCAGCGTATTTTGGTTTAAATTGATTCTTCCTTAAGAACCTTTATATTTCTAAGTTATAAATATATATATATATTTTTTTGTATTCAAGTCCTTGGCGTCGTCGAACTATACTACGACAACCTACGCTTTAGAAATTCTACGGTGTTCTGAAAGCATAAATTGACTTTTCGGAGGGGTGCCTAGGTTTCAGTTTCTCATCGAGGCGCATCTTTATGCAAGCGATTGGCCCTTCATTACCAAACCACGGAGCGAAACATTATTAATATCACGAAAAAGGACCGAAAAATCAAAGCTTATTCTTCCGATACCCCTAGATCAGCACGGCATTTCATTCAGCAGGCTTGCGTTACCCATTCATATGTCCTACACAACAGGGAATATTTTTTTTTTAACAGCGCGTTTTGGTTGCGGTGAGCAGAATTGCAGGCGCATAGGTAAGTTCTATGAGAAATCAGAAGCTTAAAATTGCGTTCAAACTCGGTGTTTTACTGAAACTTTGTATACCGATGTGTGTGCCTTGCAGTTTTGTTAAGTGAACTGATGTAGTGGCCTTTGTCAATGTCTAGACTGTTTCCAATTAAACATGCCTTAAAAATTATTAATTGAAAAGTTGTCATCCGGAAGTAGTTATTTCATTGATTTTCCTTAGTAAGCCCATTGACAAAGGCCATATACCGGCATCAATTTTACTGCTCTTTGTCGGATGCATGAATTTAGTTATTATGCAGCCGGCTTTTCTTTTGTCGACTCGCGGCCACTGATATCCAATCGCGGCTCGGAGGGCGCATTTAGCAAACAGGTATGAAACCACCGGATGTAAGCGGCTTGTCCCCAAAGTAAGCGCTTGACAAGCTTTCAACCCTTCTGTGTGCTGGTAAGCACAGCGTGCAGGGCGCTGGATTTTTTTCTTTTCCCCTCAAGATATCCTACTTGGTGCGCAGTAACATCGCATGCAGATACGAGAAGTCTCCTAGGTAGCCATTTAGTTGATGAAGTGTACAGTGCGCCCCAAGCTTAATGCCGCCACTTGAACACCCGACTTCCGTGGAGCGGCGCTATCCTCGAGGGGGCCGTTTCAGCTGCTCGGTCCTCGTGAAGGTCATTCCCAATCTCCGGACCGGGAGAAGGGGGGGTAACAGGGCCGCCGCTAGGTGCCATTGACTCTGCGAATCACAGACTCATATCGTCGGAATCGCGTTTTTTTATTAAATTTTTTGTGTGTTTTGTTAGCATTTTAGCAGCGCCTTCAAGCTTTCTCCATTACGATGCACTATCGAAAGTTCTTTGTTATCAATCTTAAAGGCAAAAAACCATGTCGGCGTTCGGTGTCTTCCCGACAGCTGCTGCTCCGCCGTTGAAAAGATCAGTTGTTATTTTCTTATTTTCTTTTACCCGAAGTTCCGATTCAAATTTTAGCAAAACAATGTAATCAGAAGAGTAGCTTCAAGATCCTTCGAGCTGTTTTTTTTTTTTTTTATTTTCGCGAGCCGTTTTAGCGTTCAATTTTGTTTTGTGGCACCCTGTATATGTGTACATGCGCTGTATATCCCACTCAGCTGACAAGCCGTAGCGCTTATTTATCTACATCTCCTCCGTAGGGGCCAACGCGGGACACAGATTAGACTCGACTGCTGCATCAGTTGTAACCGTGTCACATGTTTTCACTGGCTTAAAACCGCTGTCCGCCGAACGCTGACGTAGAACTCATGTACAGTATGCGTCCCGTGCTGGCCCTCAGTAGGACACGGATGACATTAAACACTACTACGGCTTTCTACTAATAATATTCAATTACGGGTTCAGAATTCAGTAGATGCTCCGCCCCGTAGGTGTAATGCGTCCACTGCGAGAGCATCGAATTAGGAAAAAAGTAGCGCGTCGACTGCTCAGCGACATGGCGACATTGGCGACGTCGGTTTCACGGGCGAGGCGGAGCGAGCCCAGATTGCCGCTTATCGAACGGAACGACATCGTCGTGACTCTGCAAATCTAGTTATTTCGTAAAAGACAAATTTGTGGAAGATTTTCTATCTTCCACTGTCGAAGTTGACGGCGGGAACATTTTCGTCTGTAGCAATTGTGGAACGAGGCAACTCCAACTCACCCGGTTTACCATCCGAATAATAACAGCGATAAGACTCGACAAAGACGCGAATTTCGAGAATAATTAATGTTGTTTTCAAAGCGTCGTATTAGTAGGCCTCTTTTATTTATTAAAGCGAAGAGGGCCATGTTGCCGTTTAGACAGCATGGCCCTGTCGTCACTCCAGCATTTCACTCCGCCTATCGATTCGATAGGGGTGACTGCAGCGTTGTGACGCGGCTCCCAAATTACCACGAAGAAACGCGCACACCACCGCAATCTAGTGACGAACACTGTCTCAGGTGCGAACGCTAACGAAACAAAAAATAGCCACTGCCATGGAAGAAGCATCCGTAGAAATGTACAGGTGAGGCTTGTGCGATTGCCCCAGTGGTGCTCCGGAGCATTCCGACGTCATTTACACGATTGTTGAATTTTCACATCGTCACGCAAGAGCTACCGCGAAGAAACGGTCACATAGACACGATTTTGCGCTGAGGTTTGTATCTGGTGCGAACGCTAAACGTAAGAAGATACGCGATTGGCATCCCTTCCGTCGGTCTCGTTGAGAGAGGCTTACGAGATCGTCCAATCGAAGATCCTGAGCAAGTCGTCTGAAACTAAGTTGACCTCGAGACGACCGTATTATACTCACATCCTAACACAGAAACTACTGTCCGCAAATGTGAATTCCGGCGCAGCCCTCCGATGTAAACCTGGGTCACGTTGACAAGGCGGCGTCTCTCGGCGGAACTGACGTTGAAAACATCGCTAGTCATACTGACAACCATAGAACGATAGTACGGCAAGCCGTGACGTCACTGATGTCAAGAAATGAATGTGAGCCTTTTGCTAAAGGAGTGATATGAATAACTTTGGGGCGCATTTCCGCTGAATTCTTAACCTTTAGCCTCCTATAAATAGATATCATCATCTATGATATCCTTGCGAGTCTGACGTCAAGAAAATCATAGATAGCTGTGAAATAGTAAATGTATAGAAAAGTATCGCTGCTTTCAACGAGCATGCGAAAGGAATCCATCCTGAAAAGTTATGCATGGTCATCAAACAAGCAATGCACCGGTATTTTAAAGCGCGCTAAATGAATGGCTGCTGCCTAGTAACCTTACCAGTCTTACAAATATGATACGGAACGTAATATCAGGCTCGCTGTGTTTGCGCATCTACAGCCCCCCGTGTCGCTGTTTCGTAGGCTTGATTGTCGCTTGTTTGTACTAATAAATTCGATTACCGACCGAACGCTTTGTCAATACTCTTTTGTTTTGGCAGTCCAAAAGGGTGTTTCCTTCTACGGTATGTGTTAGGGTTATGTCCTGCACAGGGGAATGTTAACCAGCGTTTTTGCACTGGCTTCGATGCGCTATCGTGCATTTATCAAATGCACTTGATGGTGAACTGATTCCCATGCTTTGCTCTCGCAGTGAAACGTAGAACAGATCGAAACCCTCACTTGTCCTCTGGTTGTCGTGCTGCGTCATAAACTCCATTTCAGCAAACAGCGAAAAAAAAAAACGCATCTGAGGAACCTGGATGCTGGCTGCGCTGACTAAACCCTGGTAATACAAGTGGGTAAACACTGTTAAGTTCATGGTGAGTTCGGGCTGAAGCATGTGGGCGCCTAGTCTGAGATTAGTGTGTGTGCGCTCGAAGCCCTTATCAAGGCAAGATGCACCGGGAAAATATTGAGAGCTCGACTTGGTATAGCTATGTGAACATAAGTTCAACCAAAGGGTTGAGAAAATAGAAAGAGACACCAAGTTCCGGCTCGTGTTTCCGCTACAATTAAACCGGATTGGTTGTTAAGTAAGATTGGAAGGGAGGGGCAGCCGGTGGTTTTCGAAAAAATTTATGCATTATACATGTGTGCGAAGTCGGAATAATATACTGAATCCCATCGTCCTGGTGCAAAATGTATGTAGAGTGGACAGTCCGGTAGGTGCAGTGAAGAAGAGACAAGCATTGACTACGCGGTAATCCGGTTCCGGACACAAGGCACTTTATTGCGTCATGGTTTTGTCTCACTGTTTGTTGATACTATTGTCATGACGGGCAACGACAACCATAGGACGAGGGAAGTATACGAAACTTCATATATTTCACCGAGCGAGAAAGGTACGTGCATTCGTTCAACATTTTAGGGATTACATAAATTCGGGGATTACTCAATGTGAAGTGTTTGTTAATAGGATCCTTCTAAACGTTTCTTATAGAGAGATCCCACGCTAGAATTTTCAAGTGTTGACATACGAACCCTGATTAACTGTCGAGTGATCTGCCAACAGAGCATGAGATAGAGGTGCACAGACGAAAACTTCAAAGGAAATCCTTGGCATTCAAGCCTTCGTCCGCTTTCTAATCCATTATCTATGCAGACAGTTGTATGCTTGTTTTTCTTTGCTTGCAACATGTGCAACCGAATAATACCAGTTGAATAGCAGATGTTCCAATGCCTATACTTCCTTATGCCTGAATAGATGATAAAACGAAAGGTTGAATGCTAGTTCGCAAGAGTGAAAATATGAGTTTACACGACTTCGCTGTTGTAATTATCGTCAGCATATTATTCGGTAAGTGAGAATGTTCGTTTAAGTAAGCAGGAGACTAATACCTTGAATGTTTCCGTAATCCAAGCCTGTAATGAGCTTGATCCTTTATAAATCTGGGTTGGTGAAATAATTAAAAATGTAATTTTCAAACCGACGTTTTAGAAAATTTGTTATGAATTTTTCTTTGGAGTAATTTTGTAATCGCTTTACTTTGTAATGAAGTGACTACAGGAGTAAACTGATTTTTCTAGGCATTTTATTCGCGTGTTACCCCAAATAATTTTACACACTGCCTCCATTTTTCTTATCACGAGTTACAACCTATTTCCACCGATATTTTTACTACAAAAGAGCGAGTGTCACAAGCTAAGAAAGAAATCATTGGTCTAAAAAAAAAAACTAAAGGGAAATTTAGAAACTTTCTGCAGTCAGAACCCGTGCGAAGAACCAAACCGAACTACATACTGTCAACTAGAAGTTCTACTAAATACAAACCAAGTTGCCTGAATGCTCTAGTTTTAACCACTTTGTGTCAAACAAAGCTTCACTTAGGGGTAACTGCCGGTTTTTTTACCCTAATTGAAACACTAGCAAATCAAGGAAACAGTTCGCGCCTCGCTTTAAAAAAGACGTTCCCATTCCCGATAAATCTAACGCAAAATGAATATAAAAATAACCCTACACAACTTGCCATGAAATAGTCCTCATTTTGGGACGTATAAGAAAAAATCACCACATAAAAAAATGGTTGTCGCCTCAATCAATTGCATAACGATGCATTTTATGATAAACGTGTCCATGGTATGGCTTGTTCATGAATTTATTTAATTTCATATATGGTCCATCTTCGTTCGCTTACATTTAACTTTATATCTACGGAAGTGTTTCTTCCCCAGTAAGATGTGATCGTGTTCGGGGCTACGTTAAATTATTTCTGGCCCCTCAAACAATAACCTGTGCTCCATGGCTATCAACCGTCTTGTTTGCCTTCTGTTCACGCTTGAATATTTATTGACTATAAACGATACCAATTTTGTTTTGCTTTCTGCGAAAAAAGATGACTAAGCTATCATAATTTGATCAATAAGTTTTCTTTTTGAAAAGTTTATTTTAGCCATTTACAAAACTGGAAGCTCCACTGTACGCTCTTGAAGCCCGATCAGAGGGTTGACTTTCTCTTTCATTTTATGTCTAGTTATTTTAGAAGTTGTTCAAACTTTCATTAGAAAACTCGATAAAAGAATAAGGCGTGATCGCTTGCAATTAATCGAGAGTAAATCTTTACGAACAAGTCATGTTTGCTGTCCAATCGTGTGAGACCGCGGAAATATTCAACAACCCTTTTCTCACCCCTATGTTAAATCTGGATACTTGACTTCTTGATTTACAATTAGAAGTAAAACAATTCATTACTTCAAAAACATACTGACAAAAAAGGAGTGGAATTGTTTGATTTGAATTGACTGGCCTCGAGAAGGGGACCCTCGAGCACTCGCTGTTCGTAACCACAACAAGGAAAATACATTTTTGTAAAGCGCTTATTAAAAAAAAGATATATTGTACAAAGTGAACCACACCCGCACACACAATGTTTTTTTTGTGCGGAGTAATACTTCGTGACGCGGAATCTTCGTGGCTGCCACGTGGAGCCTAGCGAGTACGCTCACGGAATGACGCCATTGTTTAGGGCGTCAGCCCCGGTGTTGGTCCGACAAATTTCCAATTTCTGCAAAAAAGAAGCTTCTTTGATTCATTTCATTACAATTGTGTTCTTAAAAAATTGTGATCCTATTCAGAAAAAAGTCACATAAACGGGAGACTTGAAATAGTAACCCTATGAGCTACGGTTACTTTTTTACGTACTTTCCAAATATAATTTACATAGAGTTGTCAAGTAACTAAATAGATAACGATTCGGTCGGGAGTATTTTAATGAATTGCATTTCAGTGACGTGTCAAATACCCTTTAAGATTAACGGATCACCAACTGGTTCACTTTGTTCGGAAAGAAGAGTTGCCCTTGAGAACGGAATCTGAGATGACCGTGCCGTTATTGCAGTCACGCATTGAAAGCCAGGAATATTCTTTTTGAATCAGGCAGGGTTGAAAATTTCTGGCTTAGAAAAGCTAGAATGATAACTTGATATTCGCTTAATAAATGAATATTGAACTAAAAACAGGAAAAAAACATGAATGTAAATCTGCGCGTTGTCGCATGAATGTAAATGTTCTTATAACTAAGCTGGCAAGTAGTGCACTCTCGTAAGGTAGAAAAATTAACAATCGTATGTGATTCTAAAAAAAAAAATATTTGAGACATTAAGGCGCAAGTGATCTGATACCCAACAACGGGAAAGTGAAATTATGTTCGTTTTATCAGAAAACGGCTAAACACAATTTTGTTTCATTTGGATACTGAGGTAGCTGCCGAGACATTACGGTAGACCGCGCACAAATAGACAGAACGGGCGAGGTAAGAAGACAACAGAAGAGGAGCGCGTACATTACAAAACTTCCTGTAGGCCGACTCTAGCCGTTGGAGCTTTATTTTAAGCTTGCGCCTTGCGCAGTTATGTCAGCTTTCTAATGAATTGAATGGCGCCGCTTCAATTCAAATGCTTTCTTGTAAAACACAGCTGTCGCTCTCCTTTCAGGATTAAATACCGCGAAGTTGTGAACTTTAACTTGAATTGAGAGCTTGAACGAAAAATCCACTGAAATGTATTTACAAAATAAAAAAAAAAAGATTATGTTTTCTCTTTAGCGAAACGTTCGAGGCAACACCGTTAAACCGTTGTTATGAAACGGAAACATGCGGAGAGACAATACACAGAGAGGGTATTTCTCAAAACATCTACGAAATCGCCTCTGAGAAAAAGAGCATCCCACGCATTGAAAATGATGTCGCATCGATGTCTTCCAAGCAACCTATTCGGGAAAATGAGTAAAGTTCGGTATAATTGGGTTTATAATAATTTTTCAGTATTTAATTTATTAAGTGTATTAATATTATTTCAATTTAAACCGGTCTGAACATCATTGAAGGTCACCACATTAGCATGCTTTAGAAGTATATAAAATAGTATGCAGCACTTTAGGGTGTTTTAAAGAAACAAAAAAAAAAAAAACGGTTGTAACGCATTTTTAGGTTTCAATTTCCCATCGAACCGCTTTGTTACGCATGCGACTGTGGGCTCTTCTTTGCCAAACCGCGCAGATCATGTGCGTGGCTACGCGCTATTCACATGATGACGAAAACAGAAAAATTAAAGCTTACAATGGGATTATTGTTCCAACAGCACTGCGTTTCATTTAGCTGGCTTACATTACAACTGCACCACCACGGACAGGTGATACTTTTTGGGGGGGCTGGACGCCTCGAACGCGGGGAGCAGGATAGTAGACGCAGATGTGCGGTCTGCTAAAAAATCAAATGTAAAAAAAAAAAAAAAAAAACGCTTGCCTACCTGTGAGGTGAAACCCTGCGCCAGCTGAGCTGTGACGTCGGAGCAGCTAAGGTGTAATTTCGAAACAGACGGACTGAATAAGCGGTAAAAGTGCGAGCGCGCACCATAGAGTCCGCATAAGTGTTTCGTATTAAACCGAGTAACACACCGGACGAAGTTTCCATAGTGTTTTGGAACTTATGAAGGTGTATTAAGTAGAGAGCATCTCCTGAACATGCTAACCAATTTTATTGGCCACAAACTAAGACTGCCTCGTGGTAATTAAAGAACACTTCGGAAATCGAGCGCTTAAGTTTGAGATCCAGGAAACGACGAAACTGTGTGCGTGTACGCATGAATCGTTCCCAATCCTCGGGTGTGGCTGCCTGAACGCCTTAGGCGATTTTCCCGCCTTGGCAATCAATCTGCGACATACGGAACATTATATTTCTCGTAGAATTTTAAGTCATTTTTTATCAAACCAAAGCCCTATTTGCTGGCCCTTCACTTGAGGGCCTCCACTAGGGTATTGTATCCTAGATATAACTCACTCTGTCTTCCAGCCAACAGCCATCAAAGGCGCTTGTTCCAATACGGCAAGAACGATTGTTAAACTGACAAAAAATACCCTATTTCTGTCGTAGGCATGCCTCCCGCAACCCATAGTGGTCGCGTACAAATATCTCCTCTATGACTCCACACAGCAACTCAAGCAACTATTTCCATGTTAACTCCAAATGGAATTAACATGGAGCGCGCCATTTCGAGCGCTCCGAAAGCGCCCCAAGTGGAGCGCTTTCGGAGCGCTCGAGATCTGCGAGCGGAACTCACCATAATAAGTGCACGATTTCGGAGGTTTTCTTGAGTGGCTACAAAGAAATGTTAGTTTGTGCACGACAGTGACGCTTTGAGTATAAAACTGGTTAAATGCGCACTGTGTTTACACAATATTTACGATATAAACAAAAGTACAGTGCATTGTCTAAAAGTCCGCGGTTGCTGCTTAGGAATATCTCTCTTTTTCTTTCTCTCTCTAAATCTCTCATCACCATCTCATATGATCTCATTGCCCTGCCAAGCGGGAGCGCTTGGCAGCTATGTTCGGATCCCGACGGTCTGTGCACGACTAAAGAGAGCGCCCTCCTGCGCCCTCCGGTTTCGTGACAAGCTCGTGTCGCAAAAAAGCCGATGTCAGTGGCGTGACGCAAAAATCCATGATTGATCGATAAGTTCATGACGTCACAGCCACGTGACCTCGCGCGGGAATCTCAAACAGCCAACAACGCTCACGCAAAAAGTGATGTGACGCGTGGAATGAAAACGATCATAACATGACATGTTGGAAGAATTAAAGGTCGCCTGATGTTTCATATGAATCCACTTTATAAAGTAATTAATTTTCCTAAAATAGAGATGTGAAGAAGTTTAGGCGGGATTCGCTTCCGAGCCGGACACGCCACCGACAAGGCCTCGCAAGGCATGCTTGCACGGCTGTGGAACGAGAGGGAGTTTATATGTTCACAAGTCTCGACATCGCGTTTCACTCTTAAAGGTGAAGCTGAAGCGTCCTACCGTAATTTTTATGGGTATCCAGAAACTTGCGAGGTGTGTTTTCCCGTGCATTTATTATTTCTCTTAATATTTTTTTTTTAATTCCCCAGCACTTAAACCTTTCCCCAAAATGAATCCGTTTTAATTCTCCAGCGCTTAAGACTTTCCCCACAATGAATTCGATGATGCAAAAGTGAGGATTTCTTTTAACCATTCCAGGAAACAGATGCATCTTTCTTTCTTTTCTTTAACGACGCCTTTGTTTTAATTATTATATCTTGAAAATCAGGTAACTAAATAATGTTCTTGTAGGCTTGATAAGTCTAGAGCATCAATGGTATTAAATGCACGCAGGGCGATCTGAAATGCGCTCCTTCTTAGTGTTTTAGTAATTTTTCTGAGTCACGTGGATTTGTTTTCAAATGTTGGCGAAGTTTAGACCGCCTCAGTATTCGGTGTACTTTGATAATTACGGTGCAATTAGATTTTGATTAAAAGAACGCTTCACATTTGGAGTAGCTTTCCAGGTTTTTGTACTTTATTCAGTGCATTCAGAGTAACTCGTCCGGATTTAGCTAAGTCAGTTGACAACTTTAATACAAAATCGTACTTTTGGGGAACGTTTGGATGCATGATTTCTTAAGACAATCTAACAGACGATGCGAAACGCTCATTGGTCGCCTGCTATTTACAGGAGTTGCAGACAGGGGACAGGCTGAAGAACAGAACGATTTTTCAACACCGGTCGAATGTGGACGGCGCCATATAAGGAATACTGTTTCCGAAAGAATCATGAACGGCACCGACGCAAAACCGGGCAACTGGCCGTGGATGGTGGGGCTGTATACTCGCAACGATACCTTTCATTGCGGCGGCGTTTTAATAAGCGAGCAATTTGTGCTGACCGCTGCGCATTGTTTTCAGTATGTACACACTTCGTCTGTTTTCTTTTGATGAAAATTATGTTTGTTACAACCCGTCACAAGTTGTGTAATATATGGCTCACCTTTGTTGCATACAAATGGACAGTATTTGGAAAGTCTTTTTGACAATTTTTAATAGCATTATTTCGAGATACTAATATATGTAGATATATATCTAAAACGTTTTGATTTAGTATAGGCATATATTTTAGGTGACTTTTTTTCACTTTGAATATTAGGTATTTTCTGACATATTGCTAAGCACGGTGATATCAGGATTTTTAAACCACAAAGAATTCGCACAGCTTCTAAATCTATGAAATTCCAGCATACACAGATGGTTTAGTATGATTTCCCAACTGATATACATTTTCCCGCATGTAATACGCTTATAACATGTTTTACATGCGTTTATCACGGAAGGACTGAGGAAAGCCGACGCCCGAATAGCCAACAGTAATTGACAACGGCTGCAGAAAGGGATCCCTTTTGTTGCATTTTTACACTGGGAGGAACCCATCTCTAAATAGATTATCCGCATGCGGTGTAAAGATTATAATATACGAGACATTGCTAAAATCGTCAAACATGTTTTTTGATATAGATATATGTATGAATTGAACAATTGTTTAATTTTGAAAGCACGCGTTCAAAACGCCGCTGCTCTGACTCAGGCTTTCGCCGGCGATATTTGCTTGCTCTTCGAGAGGAGCGATGTCATCTTTTTCAATCAGTGCTCTTCCATCATAAAAAGATCGAGGTACACCTAAGCATTCCCTCAGAGTTGTGAATGCGATAGCATGCAATCCGCTCCGTCCGCTCCCTTTGTCGTCTGCTGCGTACTTTTCGTCGCCGGTCAGCGCGTGTGCTCCCCTGGTGACCTTGGACGCTCCGTGCCCAGGGGAGCAACGGCGCTCTGATGGACACGCAGCGACATGGGGTGAGCGGTCGTGGAAACTGGCGAGCGCAGCGGCCAATGGGAGCCCTGTTGACGTGCGCCAGCCAATGGAACTGAAGTAAATTAGGTGCCGTTTTCGTGCTTCAAACTGATGACGTCAGCTCGCTCCATGAGACAGTTAAGGCTTCGGCATTAATATACTCTTAAGGCGCTAAACTGGCAGTGATAACGATGACAGTACCTGATGTAGCAGAAAATACTAAACATATTTGGAAGAGATAACAGTTTGCAGATCACACCTGAGATTAAAATGTGGAAACGTCCCGACCACTCTCGACCACCGCGTTTCCGCGACAAAGCAACACCGCGTAAGGCTATTTCCCGGTTCCGGCTGTGGATTACTATTGCCAATCCTTTTCAGTGCCGACTGTACACACCAGTTGTTCAAGGCACATACATATTCGCCAAACAGAAATTGCTGAAACATCACACGGGGTTATTTTGTGACAAGGTTTTCCCTGCAAAAGAGAACGCACATAAAATGCAAACGATAACTTTGTGCTATGTCCCGTTTCGTACTTCTTAAGTGCAGTTCCGATAGCCTCCAAAATAGAACTCTATGACGAACAAAGATTGTAGTGTCGTCTAGGATTTCTTTTTTTTAAATTTAGATATCCCTGATGGTTTGACAAAGGGAATATAATTACTAAATAAGAACTTTACCTCACCACTTACTCCCTCCCTCTCTAATGCTTGAAGCAACAAGAACGCCAGCTTTCTGTCTGCGCGTCTCGGAAGCACAAACAAAACAAGGGCCACAGATTGTTCTGATGAAACAACTCGACGTGACGCCGCAGAACGGAGTGACACAACAGAGAGCGACGCGACGCAGAACGTCAAGGTCACTTGCGTTGATGTTGAGGAGGTCTGCATCCCTGTTCAGGACGACTGTAACTTTTTTATGGTATTGCATCCATTATTATATTTCACTATTCTCTGCTGTAAGCTATCGGTACATAGAGTTTAACCAAACACATTTCTTTTACAGAAAGACATTGCGATATTGAGATTAAAAAGACCTGTAAACTTGACAGATTTCATTCGGCCAATCTGCCTTCCGCAAAACTGCGTCGAACCGCGTTTAGACGTACGCACCTATATTGCAGGCTGGGGCAAAATCGAAGGTAAGCTGTTTTGCTTCAGCTTATTATATTTCCAACCGAATGCTATACAGCTTGTACGGACAATCGATGGCCAGCGTTCTTTTTCTGCTTTTTCTTCTTTATAATTTAAGGGCCGCCGTCAAAACTACAAGTGAAGTCAGTAATAGCCAATTACAATCATCACATAGTGAACTGTATAGCTTACAGAAAGACAAGGACATAGAACAAAAAGACGATAGAGACATAGTGAACAATGCTCTTTACTGTTCACTACGTCACCATACCAGATTGCCCAGCTTACCAGCTTTGTCATCAATCACGCTATAGAGTAAAACTTGGTGCTTTACATCACCCAGTCTGAGTAGCTTGGGAAAATTTAGAAGTTGTGGTGCTAACAGTTTGCTGCAGTGCACTTTTTATCATAGCAAGCCTGCCGGAGTACGTTATCGTAATCATTGCGTGATACTGTATTATCGACCATTTTTGTAGACGACGTAACAAAAATTGAACAGTTTGTGAAACGTGCGATTTATGTTCAGAAAACCATCTGGAGGCGACGGCGCCGGTTTCATAGAAACGGTCTTGGCTTTTCGTTTCGTTCTATACAGAAATAAGTTTGCATTTACCATGATGACTTTGTACGCGGTGCAACAAATAATACTTGGAGTTGTATGTTAGCCAGCGTATTCGCTACAAACGCGAATGAGAAATCGGTAGCTGCACAAATGTGGAGGAGAGACCTCAAAAATCCGCAGTAATACATAAATTCTTCGATCTAAATATGATGGTGTATTATCAAAGGGCGAGTAGGCTTAGTGAGGCAAGTTTTAGACAATGGCTTCCGTGGTACTGAGCTTATATTCCAATTACCAGCAGAGTCAATTAAACAACTCTCTAGTTGAGGCTTTTCAAGTGGCTCAATAGAGAAGAAAACTGGCGATGGAAGTCAATAGGCCAAATCGACTAAATGTAGTAAAAAAATGTGAAATATCCGAAATAATTTCGCTTGAGTGTACCGAGCATTTAGAACAATTAGCAACCTCTAAACATTTGATTAAGAAACACTGCCACGATGCAATAAAATTTTCCATGACATGCGAAAAGTCTGCAATTCTCAATTCGCTCGGCATAACTCTTCGAATTAGGCGCCAACCAGAAATAAAATTACTACTATTTACTGCAGGTAATTTGAAACTGCTACTTTGCCTGTAGTGACCTACCGTATTGTCAAATAAATAAAAATGCTGCTTGAAATTCAGTACTCGTTTCAGGAGTTACGGTTCTTCAACAACCTGGGAGCGAGCTTTTTTTTCCCTCACATAAATTGATATGATGCTTTGAAGAGTTAAATATGTTTTGCCAAATTCGAGATTATTTTGTTCGTTTTCACCGGGGAACTCGAGAATTGAAGTAAGGGTAGTGACACTGCGTTCAGGAACACACATTCTAGTTAGTTATTTAAAACAAAATGTAAAAAACTACACCTGACCTCCCATATCCCCGTCGGAACTCGAATCCCCAAGCCACCCAGATTATGATTCCTTAGAACAGCTATTAGAAGTACCGCGTCCACAGGCACATCCTCCCATAAGCAGCGTGTCTCGGTTTACGATCTAATTATATGAACGGTTATGCTTAATAACATTACTGGAAATTCACTATTTCACACCGAATATATTATGGACTTCGGTGGAACAGCTTGTAGTCTATATCATTTGTGACCCTTTTATTGTTGTGTTTTAAGGCGACAAACGAAGCAGGGTATGTGGCTTCCGAGCTCGCAGACTTGTGGTGTCTTACTTACGTAACATGCCTCACAGTCGTAGATGGGGACTCCAGTTTTTTTGTTTTTTTTTGTCGTGACTGATAAGAAGTATGATGTCATTACCGATTGAACTGCGAGGGACCACCAGTGTGGTAACGAGAGGTGTGGGTTAAAACTTTGTATATAAAGAACCACTGAAACATAATTGGCGGAGGGGATATTGCCAAGACGAAATGTCTTTTTCTTCTACCGCCTTTTGACTGCAGAGTTCAGTAAATGTTTCAATTGTTTTAATCATTCAATTAAGAAATAATTAATTACTGGTTCTCTAGATATATTTTCTTAAGAACAAGTTGCATACTTACCATTAACAGAAAGTAGGCATCTGCTAATTACTGAGTAACTCGCTTATATTCGCTTCAAATAATAGTTTTTTTATTCCTATTTACGGCCAAATATATCGCAAAACATACGAACATACAACAATCAGATATTCTAGGTGTCACCTCTGATGCAAATATTAATTTCATAAATCTATCTAGTGGTTGAAGACTCGTACGATTATGACTACGAAGGCTATGAAGACTCCGAAGAAGGAGGAGATGACGAAATTTCAGCGGAAGAAGAAATAAGCGAAAGGGCACCTTCAGGACCAGCAGTAATGGTAAAAGATGCCCAAACACACACGCTGAAAGAAAGAGAGATTTACCTTATTACTAAGGAGGAATGCGAACACCAACTTAACAGAACTGTACCGGACTATACCGTATGCTCCACTGGAGGAACATGTCGAGTGAGTAGAAACAGCTATTGTAGAATTTTGTGTTAAACGATCAGTACCCACCGCGCACGGGATCGAACCGGGACCGGTTTCGTGCGATGGCGCAGCTATTTCGCTATTTTTCCCTCCCGCGGTCTGCAAGGCTTTGGAAAGTGAGGGGACCTTTTCTCCCCTGTTATCGAATTTCTTCACTGATGAGAGGACAACGAGAGGGACGGGCTTCACTTGTCCCACCTCCTGCGTGGACTTCCTGCCTTCGACAACGCTTCGCCGTCCCGTAGACCCAGAGCGTGCTCGCACGTCGAAGAAACGGCGAAAGGCAACGACCGCCTGCTAGAGGCTGGGCGCTCTAAAGACATGCCAGGCCGTTCTCACCTCGTCAGGGGCTACACTCTAAAAACATTTTGTGCGTCCACTTTCATGCAGAACACTTGGAGAGCCAATCACCACAACTTACGGAGGCAGCTCAGCGAATGACAATGCCGAAACATATGTTAAGACCTCAAAACGCAGTGTGAGTCGTGACATTAAGCTAGGCAAAACGTCACGGTGGCACAGCTTGATGTTAAAACTCAGACTGCGTTTTTTGGCCAAAACATGTGTTTCGGCATTGTCATTCGCTGAGCTCCCTCCGTAAGTTGCGGAGATTGACTCTCCGAGGGTGTTGTGCGGGGAAGCAGACGCACGGGCCTTTTTTAGAGTGCATGCTCCGAGAAACTGAGGGAGAGGGGGAGGCAACGGCGCGCGGACACGTCAGAACGCCGACCTCTGGTTCGTAAAATTAGTGGGCAGACCTTTGCGTCCACCGCGTTCGCCGAAAGCGTTCGAACGCGGAAGCCAGACACCCGACGCCGGCGTTCTGTTGCCCTCCTCCCCTCGCCTTTTCCTCTTTTCCTTCCAAGAGGAGGAGGCGAGGGTACGCAAGACGAGGGGCTGGAGGCAATAGCCCCCCAACTCTACACACCCCCCAAAAGTTTTCTTTCCGCCCATAAACCGCCGACCGCGTCCCCGGAACCCCGGACTTTGGTCCATCCCACAGCGCCACAGGGCGCCAGCGGTTCGGGGGCGGTTCGGGGCCGGTTCGGGGGCGGTTCGGGGCGGTTCGTGGGCCGCTGCAATACCTTTTAGGGAGGAGGAGGAGGGAAGGGGAGGGGGGGGCGGGTTCATATCACGTAAAGCCACTGTATTCACAAAAGTAGCGACATCCTTTGAAGAATGCCGCCTGCTATCTTGGAGCGATCCAGGCGGCGCTAACGTCGTTGCGCGAGCGCGAAAGAGCAACATTTAACAAAAAGAGTGTGCATAGGGGAGGAGGAGAAAGAAGAAGTGCCTATTCTGTCGGAGTGCAGTACATGCTATGAGCTCATGTCGCCAATCAAATAATGCCGACTGTGCAACGTCACTGCTTTCATCATCTTTCTTTGAGCACATCCTTCACGGCTGGTATACCGTGACAGTGCGCTTTTATCCTGTGTGTATGCATTTGCGTGTTTTTCAGCCTTTGACTGCGCTCTGATTCAAGTATAAACCAAGTATAGGAAGGCTGTTTGCTATCTTGGAGCGATCTAGACGGCGCAACAGTCGACGTGCGGGTGTAAAAGAGCAAAACAGAAAGGTAAAAGGTGTGCGCGTCAAAACAGATGATGTCGCTACCTTTTTTATTTTGGGGCATTAGTATCACGGGCAGGCGAGAACCGATAGTTCTCCCAAGGGAGGGAGCGGGACACGTTTTTAGGAGTCAGCCGCGGGCCTACAGATGACTGCACGCCTTGAGGCGCCGACATAAACCTAATCCCCCTTCCCCTCCCCCGCCTTCCTTTTCCGGAATAAACTTGGTTGTGAAAAAGATAAGCGATGGTAAAGAACGTTGTGGGCGTGTGCCGCCCCTTGTAGGCCACTCGGACTCCGCTGTGTGTGGGTATGGCGGCCCAAGTGGTTCCGACAACACCCCCCCCCCCCCCCCCCTTTCCTACCTTTCCCCGCACCCAAACAGTTTTTTTTCTCTCCTTGGGACATGTTTCGTGCGAGTATTCGCCTCGAGAATGAACTAAAGCTTACGCTGCTGTGGCGCTATCATCATCAGCACTGTGTGGATAGGAAGATGGCTGTCCCATAGGCTATCTGCGGGCACGGCCAAGAACCTGCTCAATATCGCGTTTATTGCCTTGTACAGTGTCATTGTGAAAGCAATTTTAACGTAAAATGATCCAGCACTGCTCATTTCCACAGTGCAATACCTTTTGCACCGAGGTGGGGGTCAGTTTTCACCTATATCCAGTGGCCGGAGCGCTGAAAAAAGAGTGGCTGTCGAAGTTGATATCTGCGAAGGAGACTTCGATTTACGCCTTTGTTTACTGTAACCATTTCACCACCAAAGATTTCAAGCCAATGATACATGACAACAATTATAAGCGGGCAAAAAACGCTGGTTCCATATGTTTGATGAGTGGCCCAGCTAGGGTAAAGTACGCGTACGTGGAGCACGTTGATAGTCGCTCGCTGCTGGACAATGGGATCATCTTTAATGTGAGTCCTCCCGCTGCGGTGTTTTTGGAGAGGATGCGAATGCACTTAACTTATCACTGCGTGAGTATCTGACTTCTGAACCGTTGTATATCGTCAGTCCTACGAGCCCCCTTAACTATGACAAAGTAAGGAGGCATCGACTGCAGCAAAAGTGACTCGCTCAGTGCCTGCGTGTACGTCGGACGCACCTGATTCATTCTCTTGAAGTTAGTTCGGTAGTACGCGGTAAATAGGGCTGATGGAAAACAGGACATTCTGCCAAAGGAGCACGAGGGACTATCGAGCCTAATGCATTGCTTGTTTACACTCCTGGAATTTTTACACTCCTCATGACAAAGGTTTCGTGCCACTTCGTTTGAAAGACGAAATTTTAACGGAAAATCACGCGACATGAAAGCGGCACGATTACATCTAAAGTTAACAGCTTACTAAAGACATGGGCGCAACGTACAAAGCTCGAGCCATACGTTTTCTGAAGTGACTGCAGCGCCTAATGCAAAACCCTTCGCGAGCTTGCAATTTTTGCAAATTACAAAACTAGCGACATATAAAGGCACGCGAATAGCTTTCTTATTTTGAGGCCAGAATTCAAGTCTCTAGGATTCGAGAAAGTTAGCGGCCGCGAATAGGTTCCTATGCCTAATTTGCGAATAATCGGGATCGCAAAAATAACGGGTTTTACATATGCAGAGTTTAAAATGTTCGAGAGGACAAATCGTGCGATTTCCACAAAGACGTTTCCGGAGGTTGGAGTTACAAACAATAGCTACGGAGCAGGGCAAGTGCACGAAAGTTCATCAATCGGTGCACCGTTCGCGAGTTTAAGATCCAAAGTGTGGGGATCCTTGCTGAGAGCCAACAACTGCAGCATGTAAAGCGCCGTTCACATATATGCAACCGAGCACGACCGAGATAGATTAGACCGGTTTTTAGGCTTCTTGCGACCTCTAAGGACCGGATTCAGTGCAGCGGAGCTGGTCCTAAGACGTCGCAAAAGGCTTAAAAAGCGGTCCGCTCTCTTTCGGTCGTACTCGGTTGCAAGAGCTCGTCGCCGAGGTCGTGGGGGCCACAACGCTCAATAATGTGCCCGGCATTCCCAAGTTGTTCGACTTCGACAAGGCACCGCTTCATGACAGTATGCAATGGCACTGGAACTGAAACGAAGAGCCACATCAAAATACCAACCGCAGTAGCAACAGTACTTTAGTATCCAGCTTGGTATTCCTAGCCTTCGCGTGTCTCCACGCTCGTGAAACGATACAATAGAAGCAAGCATTCACAACGTAAATAGCGCAGTTTACAAACAAACAAGCGTTCATTGTGGCGAGGATGCATGCTTCAAGGTGCGTTGAGATCAGACGACGTACGAAGGTATCCACACTCGCAGTGTTTCCAACATCGGCCGCACGGCGGCGACTGCGCTTGATCTCGGCCAATTAGCAAGAGCGGGATCACGGCCCCGAAGAGCTAATCCCTGAAATCATTCGCGTCGGGGCCCAATTGGGCGAAGAGGGGGGGAGGGGGGAAGGGGGGCGCAGTGAACCCGCATTCTGGTGATCCCGTAAACCCGCATTCCCGCGTAAACAACCGACGCATTCGAATAGAACCAGCTCGACGGCCCGGCAAGCCCGGCCGGTCTGGCTACGTCGCCCATGGCCTCCCCACCTCGCATGCCCACCATCGAGTTAAAGGAAATGACGTGGCGCGCTCGGCGCGCTTCTTTCAACTTCCGCCAAGCTCCCTAATATCGAACGCTTCAAGTTCGGCGGGGTTGGGGGCACTGCACGGGGTTGACGCTGCCACGAATCTACAAGTGGAAGATTACCTACTCGAGCCGGATCTTGCAGCGAAAGAGGCTCGCTCTAAAAGGGGAGCTTTTGGAGCGATCAAAAGCAGCAAGTGGAATTCACCATTAGAGGAGGCACACGCCCCGCTTTGGGCGTTATAAGAGGCGACTCCGTCATGGCCCGTGAGGAAGCACGTTAGAGTCATTACGCCCCCATTGGAGCCTCCGTGCTCGTCGCCCCTATATTATTCCTCTCCGTCTTTTCTGTCCTCCTCCTCTTCTTCCTGAAAAAAACAACAACAAAACATCCCCCTCCCTTTAGTACGCCCACTTTATCTTGAGGGTAATGTCAAGGCATCAAAGCGCTTACCGCAATCTGATGCGCCCTGATGCCCCAGTTGGACCCGGATATCGAACTTCGGGTTCTAAGGGAACGCACACGCCCCACGTCCCTAGAATGGAAAGCTAACACCCCCCCCCCCCCCCTCACGCTTCCACTGTAGGCTCCAAAGAGGATTCTCTCAGCCCGCAGTGTAAGCAACAAAACACGCAGACGGCGTCCCACGCCGCCTTTGAGGTAGGCTCCAAAGAGGATTCTCCCAGCCCTCAGTTAAGCAACAAAACACGCAGAGGGCGCCACATGGTGCCGTTGATGTAGGCTCCAAAGAGGATTCTCTCAGCCCGCAGTGTAAGCAACAAAACACGCAGACGGCGTCACACGGCGCCTTTGAGGTAGGCTCCAAAGAGGATTCTCCAAGCCCTCAGTTAAGCAACAAAACACGCAGAGGGCGCCACATGGTGCCGTTGAGGTAGGCACCGAAAAGGTTTCTCTTGGCCCGCAGTGTAAGCAGCAAAACCCGCAGACGGCGCCACACGAAGCCTTTGAGGTAGGCTCCAAAGAGGATTCTCCCAGCCCTCAGTTAAGCAACAAAACACGCAGAGGGCGCCACATGGTGCCGTTGAGGTAGGCACCGAAAAGGTTTCTCTTGGCCCGCAGTGTAAGCAGCAAAACCCGCAGACGGCGTCACACGGCGCCTTTGAGGTAGGCTCCAAAGAGGATTCTCTCAGCCCTCAGTTAAGCAACAAAACACGCAGAGGGCGCCACATGGTGCCGTTGAGGTAGGCACCGAAAAGGTTTCTCTTGGCCCGCAGTGTAAGCAGCAAAACCCGCAGACGGCGCCACACGAAGCCTTTGAGGTAGGCTCCAAAGAGGATTCTCCCAGCCCTCAGTTAAGCAACAAAACACGCAGAGGGCGCCACATGGTGCCGTTGAGGTAGGCACCGAAAAGGTTTCTCTTGGCCCGCAGTGTAAGCAGCAAAACCCGCAGACGGCGCCACACGAAGCCTTTGAGGTAGGCTCCAAAGAGGATTCTCCCAGCCCTCAGTTAAGCAACAAAACACGCAGAGGGCGCCACATGGTGCCGTTGAGGTAGGCACCGAAAAGGTTTCTCTTGGCCCGCAGTGTAAGCAGCAAAACCCGCAGACGGCGCCACACGAAGCCTTTGAGGTAGGCTCCAAAGAGGATTCTCCCAGCCCTCAGTTAAGCAACAAAACACGCAGAGGGCGCCACATGGTGCCGTTGAGGTAGGCACCGAAAAGGTTTCTCTTGGCCCGCAGTGTAAGCAGCAAAACCCGCAGACGGCGTCACACGGCGCCTTTGAGGTAGGCTCCAAAGAGGATTCTCCCAGCCCTCAGTTAAGCAACAAAACACGCAGAGGGCGCCACATGGTGCCGTTGAGGTAGGCACCGAAAAGGTTTCTCTTGGCCCGCAGTGTAAGCAGCAAAACCCGCAGACGGCGCCACACGAAGCCTTTGAGGTAGGCTCCAAAGAGGATTCTCCCAGCCCTCAGTTAAGCAACAAAACACGCAGAGGGCGCCACATGGTGCCGTTGAGGTAGGCACCGAAAAGGTTTCTCTTGGCCCGCAGTGTAAGCAGCAAAACCCGCAGACGGCGCCACACGAAGCCTTTGAGGTAGGCTCCAAAGAGGATTCTCCCAGCCCTCAGTTAAGCAACAAAACACGCAGAGGGCGCCACATGGTGCCGTTGAGGTAGGCACCGAAAAGGTTTCTCTTGGCCCGCAGTGTAAGCAGCAAAACCCGCAGACGGCGCCACACGAAGCCTTTGAGGTAGGCTCCAAAGAGGATTCTCTCAGCCCTCAGTTAAGCAACAAAACACGCAGAGGGCGCCACATGGTGCCGTTGAGGTAGGCACCGAAAAGGTTTCTCTTGGCCCGCAGTGTAAGCAGCAAAACCCGCAGACGGCGCCACACGAAGCCTTTGAGGTAGGCTCCAAAGAGGATTCTCCCAGCCCTCAGTTAAGCAACAAAACACGCAGAGGGCGCCACATGGTGCCGTTGAGGTAGGCACCGAAAAGGTTTCTCTTGGCCCGCAGTGTAAGCAGCAAAACCCGCAGACGGCGTCACACGGCGCCTTTGAGGTAGGCTCCAAAGAGGATTCTCCCAGCCCTCAGTTAAGCAACAAAACACGCAGAGGGCGCCACATGGTGCCGTTGAGGTAGGCACCGAAAAGGTTTCTCTTGGCCCGCAGTGTAAGCAGCAAAACCCGCAGACGGCGCCACACGAAGCCTTTGAGGTAGGCTCCAAAGAGGATTCTCCCAGCCCTCAGTTAAGCAACAAAACACGCAGAGGGCGCCACATGGTGCCGTTGAGGTAGGCACCGAAAAGGTTTCTCTTGGCCCGCAGTGTAAGCAGCAAAACCCGCAGACGGCGTCACACGGCGCCTTTGAGGTAGGCTCCAAAGAGGATTCTCTCAGCCCTCAGTTAAGCAACAAAACACGCAGAGGGCTCCACATGGTGCCGTTGAGGTAGGCTCCAAAAAGGTTTCTCTTGGCCCGCAGTGTAAGCAGCAAAACCCGCAGACGGCGCCACACGGAGCCTTTGAGGTAGGCTCCAAAGAGGATTCTCCCAGCCCTCAGTTAAGCAACAAAACACGCAGAGGGCGCCACATGGTGCCGTTGAGGTAGGCACCGAAAAGGTTTCTCTTGGCCCGCAGTGTAAGCAGCAAAACCCGCAGACGGCGCCACACGAAGCCTTTGAGGTAGGCTCCAAAGAGGATTCTCTCAGCCCTCAGTTAAGCAACAAAACACGCAGAGGGCGCCACATGGTGCCGTTGAGGTAGGCACCGAAAAGGTTTCTCTTGGCCCGCAGTGTAAGCAGCAAAACCCGCAGACGGCGCCACACGGAGCTTTTGAGGTAGGCTCCAAAGAGGATTCTCCCAGCCCTCAGTTAAGCAACAAAACACGCAGAGGGCGCCACATGGTGCCGTTGAGGTAGGCTCCAAAAAGGTTTCTCTTGGCCCGCAGTGTAAGCAGCAAAACCCGCAGACGGCGCCACACGGAGCCTTTGAGGTAGGCTCCAAAGAGGATTCTCCCAGCCCTCAGTTAAGCAACAAAACACGCAGAGGGCTCCACATGGTGCCGTTGAGGTAGGCTCCAAAAAGGTTTCTCTTGGCCCGCAGTGTAAGCAGCAAAACCCGCAGACGGCGCCACACGAAGCCTTTGAGGTAGGCTCCAAAGAGGATTCTCCCAGCCCTCAGTTAAGCAACAAAACACGCAGAGGGCTCCACATGGTGCCGTTGAGGTAGGCACCGAAAAGGTTTCTCTTGGCCCGCAGTGTAAGCAGCAAAACCCGCAGACGGCGCCACACGGAGCCTTTGAGGTAGGCTCCAAAGAGGATTCTCCCAGCCCTCAGTTAAGCAACAAAACACGCAGAGGGCGCCACATGGTGCCGTTGAGGTAGGCTCCAAAAAGGTTTCTCTTGGCCCGCAGTGTAAGCAGCAAAACCCGCAGACGGCGCCACACGAAGCCTTTGAGGTAGGCTCCAAAGAGGATTCTCCCAGCCCTCAGTTAAGCAACAAAACACGCAGAGGGCTCCACATGGTGCCGTTGAGGTAGGCACCGAAAAGGTTTCTCTTGGCCCGCAGTGTAAGCAGCAAAACCCGCAGACGGCGCCACACGGAGCTTTTGAGGTAGGCTCCAAAGAGGATTCTCCCAGCCCTCAGTTAAGCAACAAAACACGCAGAGGGCTCCACATGGTGCCGTTGAGGTAGGCACCGAAAAGGTTTCTCTTGGCCCGCAGTGTAAGCAGCAAAACCCGCAGACGGCGCCACACGGAGCCTTTGAGGTAGGCTCCAAAGAGGATTCTCCCAGCCCTCAGTTAAGCAACAAAACACGCAGAGGGCGCCACATGGTGCCGTTGAGGTAGGCTCCAAAAAGGTTTCTCTTGGCCCGCAGTGTAAGCAGCAAAACCCGCAGACGGCGCCACACGAAGCCTTTGAGGTAGGCTCCAAAGAGGATTCTCCCAGCCCTCAGTTAAGCAACAAAACACGCAGAGGGCTCCACATGGTGCCGTTGAGGTAGGCTCCAAAAAGGTTTCTCTTGGCCCGCAGTGTAAGCAGCAAAACCCGCAGACGGCGCCACACGGAGCCTTTGAGGTAGGCTCCAAAGAGGATTCTCCCAGCCCTCAGTTAAGCAACAAAACACGCAGAGGGCGCCACATGGTGCCGTTGAGGTAGGCACCGAAAAGGTTTCTCTTGGCCCGCAGTGTAAGCAGCAAAACCCGCAGACGGCGCCACACGGAGCCTTTGAGGTAGGCTCCAAAGAGGATTCTCTCAGCCCGCAGTGTAAGCAACAAAACACGCAGACGGCGTCACACGGAGCCTTTGAGGTAGGCTCCAAAGAGGATTCTCCCAGCCCTCAGTTAAGCAACAAAACACGCAGAGGGCGCCACATGGTGCCGTTGAGGTAGGCTCCAAAAAGGTTTCTCTTGGCCCGCAGTGTAAGCAGCAAAACCCGCAGACGGCGCCACACGGAGCCTTTGAGGTAGGCTCCAAAGAGGATTCTCTCAGCCCGCAGTGTAAGCAACAAAACCCGCAGACGGCGCCACACGGAGCCTTTGAGGTAGGCTCCAAAGAGGATTCTCCCAGCCCTCAGTTAAGCAACAAAACACGCAGAGGGCGCCACATGGTGCCGTTGAGGTAGGCACCGAAAAGGTTTCTCTTGGCCCGCAGTGTAAGCAGCAAAACCCGCAGACGGCGCCACACGGAGCCTTTGAGGTAGGCTCCAAAGAGGATTCTCTCAGCCCGCAGTGTAAGCAACAAAACACGCAGACGGCGTCACACGGAGCCTTTGAGGTAGGCTCCAAAGAGGATTCTCCCAGCCCTCAGTTAAGCAACAAAACACGCAGAGGGCGCCACATGGTGCCGTTGAGGTAGGCTCCAAAAAGGTTTCTCTTGGCCCGCAGTGTAAGCAGCAAAACCCGCAGACGGCGCCACACGGAGCCTTTGAGGTAGGCTCCAAAGAGGATTCTCTCAGCCCGCAGTGTAAGCAGCAAAACCCGCAGACGGCGCCACACGGAGCCTTTGAGGTAGGCTCCAAAGAGGATTCTCCCAGCCCTCAGTTAAGCAACAAAACACGCAGAGGGCGCCACATGGTGCCGTTGAGGTAGGCTCCAAAAAGGTTTCTCTTGGCCCGCAGTGTAAGCAGCAAAACCCGCAGACGGCGCCACACGGAGCCTTTGAGGTAGGCTCCAAAGAGGATTCTCTCAGCCCGCAGTGTAAGCAACAAAACACGCAGACGGCGTCACACGGAGCCTTTGAGGTAGGCTCCAAAGAGTATTCTCCCAGCCCTCAGTTAAGCAACAAAACACGCAGAGGGCGCCACATGGTGCCGTTGAGGTAGGCACCGAAAAGGTTTCTCTTGGCCCGCAGTGTAAGCAGCAAAACCCGCAGACGGCGTCACACGGCGCCTTTGAGGTAGGCTCCAAAGAGGATTCTCCCAGCCCTCAGTTAAGCAACAAAACACGCAGAGGGCGCCACATGGTGCCGTTGAGGTAGGCACCGAAAAGGTTTCTCTTGGCCCGCAGTGTAAGCAGCAAAACCAGCAGACGGCGTCACACGGCGCCTTTGAGGTAGGCTCCAAAGAGTATTCTCCCAGCCCTCAGTTAAGCAACAAAACACGCAGAGGGCGCCACATGGTGCCGTTGAGGTAGGCACCGAAAAGGTTTCTCTTGGCCCGCAGTGTAAGCAGCAAAACCAGCAGACGGCGTCACACGGCGCCTTTGAGGTAGGCTCCAAAGAGGATTCTCCCAGCCCTCAGTTAAGCAACAAAACACGCAGAGGGCGCCACATGGTGCCGTTGAGGTAGGCACCGAAAAGGTTTCTCTTGGCCCGCAGTGTAAGCAGCAAAACCCGCAGACGGCGCCACACGGCGCCTTTGAGGTAGGCTCCAAAGAGGATTCTCTCAGCCCTCAGTTAAGCAACAAAACACGCAGAGGGCGCCACATGGTGCCGTTGAGGTAGGCACCGAAAAGGTTTCTCTTGGCCCGCAGTGTAAGCAGCAAAACCAGCAGACGGCGTCACACGGCGCCTTTGAGGTAGGCTCCAAAGAGGATTCTCCCAGCCCTCAGTTAAGCAACAAAACACGCAGAGGGCGCCACATGGTGCCGTTGAGGTAGGCACCGAAAAGGTTTCTCTTGGCCCGCAGTGTAAGCAGCAAAACCCGCAGACGGCGTCACACGGCGCCTTTGAGGTAGGCTCCAAAGAGGATTCTCCCAGCCCTCAGTTAAGCAACAAAACACGCAGAGGGCGCCACATGGTGCCGTTGAGGTAGGCACCGAAAAGGTTTCTCTTGGCCCGCAGTGTAAGCAGCAAAACCCGCAGACGGCGTCACACGGCGCCTTTGAGGTAGGCTCCAAAGAGTATTCTCCCAGCCCTCAGTTAAGCAACAAAACACGCAGAGGGCGCCACATGGTGCCGTTGAGGTAGGCACCGAAAAGGTTTCTCTTGGCCCGCAGTGTAAGCAGCAAAACCCGCAGACGGCGCCACACGGCGCCTTTGAGGTAGGCTCCAAAGAGGATTCTCTCAGCCCTCAGTTAAGCAACAAAACACGCAGAGGGCGCCACATGGTGCCGTTGAGGTAGGCACCGAAAAGGTTTCTCTTGGCCCGCAGTGTAAGCAGCAAAACCCGCAGACGGCGTCACACGGCGCCTTTGAGGTAGGCTCCAAAGAGGATTCTCCCAGCCCTCAGTTAAGCAACAAAACACGCAGAGGGCGCCACATGGTGCCGTTGAGGTAGGCACCGAAAAGGTTTCTCTTGGCCCGCAGTGTAAGCAGCAAAACCCGCAGACGGCGCCACACGGCGCCTTTGAGGTAGGCTCCAAAGAGGATTCTCTCAGCCCTCAGTTAAGCAACAAAACACGCAGAGGGCGCCACATGGTGCCGTTGAGGTAGGCACCGAAAAGGTTTCTCTTGGCCCGCAGTGTAAGCAGCAAAACCCGCAGACGGCGTCACACGGCGCCTTTGAGGTAGGCTCCAAAGAGGATTCTCCCAGCCCTCAGTTAAGCAACAAAACACGCAGAGGGCGCCACATGGTGCCGTTGAGGTAGGCACCGAAAAGGTTTCTCTTGGCCCGCAGTGTAAGCAGCAAAACCCGCAGACGGCGTCACACGGCGCCTTTGAGGTAGGCTCCAAAGAGGATTCTCCCAGCCCTCAGTTAAGCAACAAAACACGCAGAGGGCGCCACATGGTGCCGTTGAGGTAGGCACCGAAAAGGTTTCTCTTGGCCCGCAGTGTAAGCAGCAAAACCAGCAGACGGCGTCACACGGCGCCTTTGAGGTAGGCTCCAAAGAGTATTCTCCCAGCCCTCAGTTAAGCAACAAAACACGCAGAGGGCGCCACATGGTGCCGTTGAGGTAGGCACCGAAAAGGTTTCTCTTGGCCCGCAGTGTAAGCAGCAAAACCAGCAGACGGCGTCACACGGCGCCTTTGAGGTAGGCTCCAAAGAGGATTCTCCCAGCCCTCAGTTAAGCAACAAAACACGCAGAGGGCGCCACATGGTGCCGTTGAGGTAGGCACCGAAAAGGTTTCTCTTGGCCCGCAGTGTAAGCAGCAAAACCCGCAGACGGCGCCACACGGCGCCTTTGAGGTAGGCTCCAAAGAGGATTCTCTCAGCCCTCAGTTAAGCAACAAAACACGCAGAGGGCGCCACATGGTGCCGTTGAGGTAGGCACCGAAAAGGTTTCTCTTGGCCCGCAGTGTAAGCAGCAAAACCAGCAGACGGCGTCACACGGCGCCTTTGAGGTAGGCTCCAAAGAGGATTCTCCCAGCCCTCAGTTAAGCAACAAAACACGCAGAGGGCGCCACATGGTGCCGTTGAGGTAGGCACCGAAAAGGTTTCTCTTGGCCCGCAGTGTAAGCAGCAAAACCCGCAGACGGCGCCACACGGCGCCTTTGAGGTAGGCTCCAAAGAGGATTCTCTCAGCCCTCAGTTAAGCAACAAAACACGCAGAGGGCGCCACATGGTGCCGTTGAGGTAGGCACCGAAAAGGTTTCTCTTGGCCCGCAGTGTAAGCAGCAAAACCCGCAGACGGCGTCACACGGCGCCTTTGAGGTAGGCTCCAAAGAGGATTCTCCCAGCCCTCAGTTAAGCAACAAAACACGCAGAGGGCGCCACATGGTGCCGTTGAGGTAGGCACCGAAAAGGTTTCTCTTGGCCCGCAGTGTAAGCAGCAAAACCCGCAGACGGCGTCACACGGCGCCTTTGAGGTAGGCTCCAAAGAGGATTCTCCCAGCCCTCAGTTAAGCAACAAAACACGCAGAGGGCGCCACATGGTGCCGTTGAGGTAGGCACCGAAAAGGTTTCTCTTGGCCCGCAGTGTAAGCAGCAAAACCAGCAGACGGCGTCACACGGCGCCTTTGAGGTAGGCTCCAAAGAGGATTCTCCCAGCCCTCAGTTAAGCAACAAAACACGCAGAGGGCGCCACATGGTGCCGTTGAGGTAGGCACCGAAAAGGTTTCTCTTGGCCCGCAGTGTAAGCAGCAAAACCAGCAGACGGCGTCACACGGCGCCTTTGAGGTAGGCTCCAAAGAGGATTCTCCCAGCCCTCAGTTAAGCAACAAAACACGCAGAGGGCGCCACATGGTGCCGTTGAGGTAGGCACCGAAAAGGTTTCTCTTGGCCCGCAGTGTAAGCAGCAAAACCCGCAGACGGCGTCACACGGCGCCTTTGAGGTAGGCTCCAAAGAGGATTCTCCCAGCCCTCAGTTAAGCAACAAAACACGCAGAGGGCGCCACATGGTGCCGTTGAGGTAGGCACCGAAAAGGTTTCTCTTGGCCCGCAGTGTAAGCAGCAAAACCAGCAGACGGCGTCACACGGCGCCTTTGAGGTAGGCTCCAAAGAGGATTCTCCCAGCCCTCAGTTAAGCAACAAAACACGCAGAGGGCGCCACATGGTGCCGTTGAGGTAGGCACCGAAAAGGTTTCTCTTGGCCCGCAGTGTAAGCAGCAAAACCAGCAGACGGCGTCACACGGCGCCTTTGAGGTAGGCTCCAAAGAGGATTCTCCCAGCCCTCAGTTAAGCAACAAAACACGCAGAGGGCGCCACATGGTGCCGTTGAGGTAGGCACCGAAAAGGTTTCTCTTGGCCCGCAGTGTAAGCAGCAAAACCCGCAGACGGCGTCACACGGCGCCTTTGAGGTAGGCTCCAAAGAGGATTCTCTCAGCCCTCAGTTAAGCAACAAAACACGCAGAGGGCGCCACATGGTGCCGTTGAGGTAGGCACCGAAAAGGTTTCTCTTGGCCCGCAGTGTAAGCAGCAAAACCCGCAGACGGCGTCACACGGCGCCTTTGAGGTAGGCTCCAAAGAGGATTCTCCCAGCCCTCAGTTAAGCAACAAAACACGCAGAGGGCGCCACATGGTGCCGTTGAGGTAGGCACCGAAAAGGTTTCTCTTGGCCCGCAGTGTAAGCAGCAAAACCCGCAGACGGCGTCACACGGCGCCTTTGAGGTAGGCTCCAAAGAGGATTCTCCCAGCCCTCAGTTAAGCAACAAAACACGCAGAGGGCGCCACATGGTGCCGTTGAGGTAGGCACCGAAAAGGTTTCTCTTGGCCCGCAGTGTAAGCAGCAAAACCCGCAGACGGCGTCACACGGCGCCTTTGAGGTAGGCTCCAAAGAGGATTCTCTCAGCCCTCAGTTAAGCAACAAAACACGCAGAGGGCGCCACATGGTGCCGTTGAGGTAGGCACCGAAAAGGTTTCTCTTGGCCCGCAGTGTAAGCAGCAAAACCCGCAGACGGCGTCACACGGCGCCTTTGAGGTAGGCTCCAAAGAGGATTCTCCCAGCCCTCAGTTAAGCAACAAAACACGCAGAGGGCGCCACATGGTGCCGTTGAGGTAGGCACCGAAAAGGTTTCTCTTGGCCCGCAGTGTAAGCAGCAAAACCCGCAGACGGCGTCACACGGCGCCTTTGAGGTAGGCTCCAAAGAGGATTCTCTCAGCCCTCAGTTAAGCAACAAAACACGCAGAGGGCGCCACATGGTGCCGTTGAGGTAGGCACCGAAAAGGTTTCTCTTGGCCCGCAGTGTAAGCAGCAAAACCCGCAGACGGCGTCACACGGCGCCTTTGAGGTAGGCTCCAAAGAGGATTCTCCCAGCCCTCAGTTAAGCAACAAAACACGCAGAGGGCGCCACATGGTGCCGTTGAGGTAGGCACCGAAAAGGTTTCTCTTGGCCCGCAGTGTAAGCAGCAAAACCCGCAGACGGCGTCACACGGCGCCTTTGAGGTAGGCTCCAAAGAGGATTCTCTCAGCCCTCAGTTAAGCAACAAAACACGCAGAGGGCGCCACATGGTGCCGTTGAGGTAGGCACCGAAAAGGTTTCTCTTGGCCCGCAGTGTAAGCAGCAAAACCCGCAGACGGCGTCACACGGCGCCTTTGAGGTAGGCTCCAAAGAGGATTCTCTCAGCCCTCAGTTAAGCAACAAAACACGCAGAGGGCGCCACATGGTGCCGTTGAGGTAGGCACCGAAAAGGTTTCTCTTGGCCCGCAGTGTAAGCAGCAAAACCAGCAGACGGCGTCACACGGCGCCTTTGAGGTAGGCTCCAAAGAGGATTCTCCCAGCCCTCAGTTAAGCAACAAAACACGCAGAGGGCGCCACATGGTGCCGTTGAGGTAGGCACCGAAAAGGTTTCTCTTGGCCCGCAGTGTAAGCAGCAAAACCCGCAGACGGCGTCACACGGCGCCTTTGAGGTAGGCTCCAAAGAGGATTCTCCCAGCCCTCAGTTAAGCAACAAAACACGCAGAGGGCGCCACATGGTGCCGTTGAGGTAGGCACCGAAAAGGTTTCTCTTGGCCCGCAGTGTAAGCAGCAAAACCAGCAGACGGCGTCACACGGCGCCTTTGAGGTAGGCTCCAAAGAGGATTCTCCCAGCCCTCAGTTAAGCAACAAAACACGCAGAGGGCGCCACATGGTGCCGTTGAGGTAGGCACCGAAAAGGTTTCTCTTGGCCCGCAGTGTAAGCAGCAAAACCAGCAGACGGCGTCACACGGCGCCTTTGAGGTAGGCTCCAAAGAGGATTCTCCCAGCCCTCAGTTAAGCAACAAAACACGCAGAGGGCGCCACATGGTGCCGTTGAGGTAGGCACCGAAAAGGTTTCTCTTGGCCCGCAGTGTAAGCAGCAAAACCCGCAGACGGCGTCACACGGCGCCTTTGTGGTAGGCTCCAAAGAGGATTCTCTCAGCCCTCAGTTAAGCAACAAAACACGCAGAGGGCTCCACATGGTGCCGTTGAGGTAGGCACCGAAAAGGTTTCTCTTGGCCCGCAGTGTAAGCAGCAAAACCCGCAGACGGCGTCACACGGCGCCTTTGAGGTAGGCTCCAAAGAGGATTCTCCCAGCCCTCAGTTAAGCAACAAAACACGCAGAGGGCGCCACATGGTGCCGTTGAGGTAGGCACCGAAAAGGTTTCTCTTGGCCCGCAGTGTAAGCAGCAAAACCCGCAGACGGCGTCACACGGCGCCTTTGAGGTAGGCTCCAAAGAGGATTCTCCCAGCCCTCAGTTAAGCAACAAAACACGCAGAGGGCGCCACATGGTGCCGTTGAGGTAGGCACCGAAAAGGTTTCTCTTGGCCCGCAGTGTAAGCAGCAAAACCCGCAGACGGCGTCACACGGCGCCTTTGAGGTAGGCTCCAAAGAGGATTCTCTCAGCCCTCAGTTAAGCAACAAAACACGCAGAGGGCGCCACATGGTGCCGTTGAGGTAGGCACCGAAAAGGTTTCTCTTGGCCCGCAGTGTAAGCAGCAAAACCAGCAGACGGCGTCACACGGCGCCTTTGAGGTAGGCTCCAAAGAGGATTCTCCCAGCCCTCAGTTAAGCAACAAAACACGCAGAGGGCGCCACATGGTGCCGTTGAGGTAGGCACCGAAAAGGTTTCTCTTGGCCCGCAGTGTAAGCAGCAAAACCCGCAGACGGCGTCACACGGCGCCTTTGAGGTAGGCTCCAAAGAGGATTCTCCCAGCCCTCAGTTAAGCAACAAAACACGCAGAGGGCGCCACATGGTGCCGTTGAGGTAGGCACCGAAAAGGTTTCTCTTGGCCCGCAGTGTAAGCAGCAAAACCCGCAGACGGCGTCACACGGCGCCTTTGAGGTAGGCTCCAAAGAGGATTCTCCCAGCCCTCAGTTAAGCAACAAAACACGCAGAGGGCGCCACATGGTGCCGTTGAGGTAGGCACCGAAAAGGTTTCTCTTGGCCCGCAGTGTAAGCAGCAAAACCAGCAGACGGCGTCACACGGCGCCTTTGAGGTAGGCTCCAAAGAGGATTCTCCCAGCCCTCAGTTAAGCAACAAAACACGCAGAGGGCGCCACATGGTGCCGTTGAGGTAGGCACCGAAAAGGTTTCTCTTGGCCCGCAGTGTAAGCAGCAAAACCCGCAGACGGCATCACACGGCGCCTTTGAGGTAGGCTCCAAAGAGGATTCTCTCAGCCCTCAGTTAAGCAACAAAACACGCAGAGGGCGCCACATGGTGCCGTTGAGGTAGGCACCGAAAAGGTTTCTCTTGGCCCGCAGTGTAAGCAGCAAAACCCGCAGACGGCATCACACGGCGCCTTTGAGGTAGGCTCCAAAGAGGATTCTCTCAGCCCTCAGTTAAGCAACAAAACACGCAGAGGGCGCCACATGGTGCCGTTGAGGTAGGCACCGAAAAGGTTTCTCTTGGCCCGCAGTGTAAGCAGCAAAACCCGCAGACGGCGTCACACGGCGCCTTTGAGGTAGGCTCCAAAGAGGATTCTCCCAGCCCTCAGTTAAGCAACAAAACACGCAGAGGGCGCCACATGGTGCCGTTGAGGTAGGCACCGAAAAGGTTTCTCTTGGCCCGCAGTGTAAGCAGCAAAACCCGCAGACGGCGTCACACGGCGCCTTTGAGGTAGGCTCCAAAGAGGATTCTCCCAGCCCTCAGTTAAGCAACAAAACACGCAGAGGGCGCCACATGGTGCCGTTGAGGTAGGCACCGAAAAGGTTTCTCTTGGCCCGCAGTGTAAGCAGCAAAACCCGCAGACGGCGTCACACGGCGCCTTTGAGGTAGGCTCCAAAGAGGATTCTCCCAGCCCTCAGTTAAGCAACAAAACACGCAGAGGGCGCCACATGGTGCCGTTGAGGTAGGCACCGAAAAGGTTTCTCTTGGCCCGCAGTGTAAGCAGCAAAACCAGCAGACGGCGTCACACGGCGCCTTTGAGGTAGGCTCCAAAGAGGATTCTCCCAGCCCTCAGTTAAGCAACAAAACACGCAGAGGGCGCCACATGGTGCCGTTGAGGTAGGCACCGAAAAGGTTTCTCTTGGCCCGCAGTGTAAGCAGCAAAACCCGCAGACGGCATCACACGGCGCCTTTGAGGTAGGCTCCAAAGAGGATTCTCTCAGCCCTCAGTTAAGCAACAAAACACGCAGAGGGCGCCACATGGTGCCGTTGAGGTAGGCACCGAAAAGGTTTCTCTTGGCCCGCAGTGTAAGCAGCAAAACCCGCAGACGGCATCACACGGCGCCTTTGAGGTAGGCTCCAAAGAGGATTCTCTCAGCCCTCAGTTAAGCAACAAAACACGCAGAGGGCGCCACATGGTGCCGTTGAGGTAGGCACCGAAAAGGTTTCTCTTGGCCCGCAGTGTAAGCAGCAAAACCCGCAGACGGCGTCACACGGCGCCTTTGAGGTAGGCTCCAAAGAGGATTCTCCCAGCCCTCAGTTAAGCAACAAAACACGCAGAGGGCGCCACATGGTGCCGTTGAGGTAGGCACCGAAAAGGTTTCTCTTGGCCCGCAGTGTAAGCAGCAAAACCCGCAGACGGCGTCACACGGCGCCTTTGAGGTAGGCTCCAAAGAGGATTCTCCCAGCCCTCAGTTAAGCAACAAAACACGCAGAGGGCGCCACATGGTGCCGTTGAGGTAGGCACCGAAAAGGTTTCTCTTGGCCCGCAGTGTAAGCAGCAAAACCCGCAGACGGCGTCACACGGCGCCTTTGAGGTAGGCTCCAAAGAGGATTCTCCCAGCCCTCAGTTAAGCAACAAAACACGCAGAGGGCGCCACATGGTGCCGTTGAGGTAGGCACCGAAAAGGTTTCTCTTGGCCCGCAGTGTAAGCAGCAAAACCAGCAGACGGCGTCACACGGCGCCTTTGAGGTAGGCTCCAAAGAGGATTCTCTCAGCCCTCAGTTAAGCAACAAAACACGCAGAGGGCGCCACATGGTGCCGTTGAGGTAGGCACCGAAAAGGTTTCTCTTGGCCCGCAGTGTAAGCAGCAAAACCCGCAGACGGCGTCACACGGCGCCTTTGAGGTAGGCTCCAAAGAGGATTCTCCCAGCCCTCAGTTAAGCAACAAAACACGCAGAGGGCGCCACATGGTGCCGTTGAGGTAGGCACCGAAAAGGTTTCTCTTGGCCCGCAGTGTAAGCAGCAAAACCAGCAGACGGCGTCACACGGCGCCTTTGAGGTAGGCTCCAAAGAGGATTCTCTCAGCCCTCAGTTAAGCAACAAAACACGCAGAGGGCGCCACATGGTGCCGTTGAGGTAGGCACCGAAAAGGTTTCTCTTGGCCCGCAGTGTAAGCAGCAAAACCCGCAGACGGCATCACACGGCGCCTTTGAGGTAGGCTCCAAAGAGGATTCTCCCAGCCCTCAGTTAAGCAACAAAACACGCAGAGGGCGCCACATGGTGCCGTTGAGGTAGGCACCGAAAAGGTTTCTCTTGGCCCGCAGTGTAAGCAGCAAAACCCGCAGACGGCATCACACGGCGCCTTTGAGGTAGGCTCCAAAGAGGATTCTCTCAGCCCTCAGTTAAGCAACAAAACACGCAGAGGGCGCCACATGGTGCCGTTGAGGTAGGCACCGAAAAGGTTTCTCTTGGCCCGCAGTGTAAGCAGTAAAACCCGCAGACGGCGCCACACGAAGCCTTTGAGGTAGGCTCCAAAGAGGATGCTCCCAGCCCTCAGTTAAGCAACAAAACACGCAGAGGGCGCCACATGGTGCCGTTGAGGTAGGCACCGAAAAGGTTTCTCTTGGCCCGCAGTGTAAGCAGCAAAACCCGCAGACGGCGCCACACGAAGCCTTTGAGGTAGGCTCCAAAGAGGATTCTCTCAGCCCTCAGTTAAGCAACAAAACACGCAGAGGGCGCCACATGGTGCCGTTGAGGTAGGCACCGAAAAGGTTTCTCTTGGCCCGCAGTGTAAGCAGCAAAACCCGCAGACGGCGCCACACGAAGCCTTTGAGGTAGGCTCCAAAGAGGATTCTCCCAGCCCTCAGTTAAGCAACAAAACACGCAGAGGGCGCCACATGGTGCCGTTGAGGTAGGCACCGAAAAGGTTTCTCTTGGCCCGCAGTGTAAGCAGTAAAACCCGCAGACGGCGCCACACGAAGCCTTTGAGGTAGGCTCCAAAGAGGATTCTCCCAGCCCTCAGTTAAGCAACAAAACACGCAGAGGGCGCCACATGGTGCCGTTGAGGTAGGCACCGAAAAGGTTTCTCTTGGCCCGCAGTGTAAGCAGTAAAACCCGCAGACGGCGCCACACGAAGCCTTTGAGGTAGGCTCCAAAGAGGATTCTCCCAGCCCTCAGTTAAGCAACAAAACACGCAGAGGGCGCCACATGGTGCCGTTGAGGTAGGCACCGAAAAGGTTTCTCTTGGCCCGCAGTGTAAGCAGCAAAACCCGCAGACGGCGCCACACGAAGCCTTTGAGGTAGGCTCCAAAGAGGATTCTCCCAGCCCTCAGTTAAGCAACAAAACACGCAGAGGGCGCCACATGGTGCCGTTGAGGTAGGCACCGAAAAGGTTTCTCTTGGCCCGCAGTGTAAGCAGCAAAACCCGCAGACGGCATCACACGGCGCCTTTGAGGTAGGCTCCAAAGAGGATTCTCTCAGCCCTCAGTTAAGCAACAAAACACGCAGAGGGCGCCACATGGTGCCGTTGAGGTAGGCACCGAAAAGGTTTCTCTTGGCCCGCAGTGTAAGCAGCAAAACCCGCAGACGGCATCACACGAGGCCTTTGAGGTAGGCTCCAAAGAGGATTCTCTCAGCCCTCAGTTAAGCAACAAAACACGCAGAGGGCGCCACATGGTGCCGTTGAGGTAGGCACCGAAAAGGTTTCTCTTGGCCCGCAGTGTAAGCAGCAAAACCCGCAGACGGCGTCACACGGCGCCTTTGAGGTAGGCTCCAAAGAGGATTCTCTCAGCCCTCAGTTAAGCAACAAAACACGCAGAGGGCGCCACATGGTGCCGTTGAGGTAGGCACCGAAAAGGTTTCTCTTGGCCCGCAGTGTAAGCAGCAAAACCCGCAGACGGCATCACACGGCGCCTTTGAGGTAGGCTCCAAAGAGGATTCTCCCAGCCCTCAGTTAAGCAACAAAACACGCAGAGGGCGCCACATGGTGCCGTTGAGGTAGGCACCGAAAAGGTTTCTCTTGGCCCGCAGTGTAAGCAGCAAAACCCGCAGACGGCATCACACGGCGCCTTTGAGGTAGGCTCCAAAGAGGATTCTCTCAGCCCTCAGTTAAGCAACAAAACACGCAGAGGGCGCCACATGGTGCCGTTGAGGTAGGCACCGAAAAGGTTTCTCTTGGCCCGCAGTGTAAGCAGTAAAACCCGCAGACGGCGCCACACGAAGCCTTTGAGGTAGGCTCCAAAGAGGATTCTCTCAGCCCTCAGTTAAGCAACAAAACACGCAGAGGGCGCCACATGGTGCCGTTGAGGTAGGCACCGAAAAGGTTTCTCTTGGCCCGCAGTGTAAGCAGCAAAACCCGCAGACGGCATCACACGGCGCCTTTGAGGTAGGCTCCAAAGAGGATTCTCCCAGCCCTCAGTTAAGCAACAAAACACGCAGAGGGCGCCACATGGTGCCGTTGAGGTAGGCACCGAAAAGGTTTCTCTTGGCCCGCAGTGTAAGCAGCAAAACCCGCAGACGGCATCACACGGCGCCTTTGAGGTAGGCTCCAAAGAGGATTCTCCCAGCCCTCAGTTAAGCAACAAAACACGCAGAGGGCGCCACATGGTGCCGTTGAGGTAGGCACCGAAAAGGTTTCTCTTGGCCCGCAGTGTAAGCAGCAAAACCCGCAGACGGCATCACACGGCGCCTTTGAGGTAGGCTCCAAAGAGGATTCTCCCAGCCCTCAGTTAAGCAACAAAACACGCAGAGGGCGCCACATGGTGCCGTTGAGGTAGGCACCGAAAAGGTTTCTCTCAGCCCGCAGTGTAAGCAGCAAAACCCGCAGACGGCATCACACGGCGCCTTTGAGGTAGGCTCCAAAGAGGATTCTCTCAGCCCTCAGTTAAGCAACAAAACACGCAGAGGGCGCCACATGGTGCCGTTGAGGTAGGCACCGAAAAGGTTTCTCTTGGCCCGCAGTGTAAGCAGCAAAACCCGCAGACGGCATCACACGGCGCCTTTGAGGTAGGCTCCAAAGAGGATTCTCCCAGCCCTCAGTTAAGCAACAAAACACGCAGAGGGCGCCACATGGTGCCGTTGAGGTAGGCACCGAAAAGGTTTCTCTTGGCCCGCAGTGTAAGCAGCAAAACCCGCAGACGGCATCACACGGCGCCTTTGAGGTAGGCTCCAAAGAGGATTCTCCCAGCCCTCAGTTAAGCAACAAAACACGCAGAGGGCGCCACATGGTGCCGTTGAGGTAGGCACCGAAAAGGTTTCTCTTGGCCCGCAGTGTAAGCAGCAAAACCCGCAGACGGCATCACACGGCGCCTTTGAGGTAGGCTCCAAAGAGGATTCTCCCAGCCCTCAGTTAAGCAACAAAACACGCAGAGGGCGCCACATGGTGCCGTTGAGGTAGGCTCCAAAAAGGTTTCTCTCAGCCCGCAGTGTAAGCAGCAAAACCCGCAGACGGCGCCACACGAAGCCTTTGAGGTAGGCTCCAAAGAGGATTCTCTCAGCCCTCAGTTAAGCAACAAAACACGCAGAGGGCGCCACATGGTGCCGTTGAGGTAGGCACCGAAAAGGTTTCTCTTGGCCCGCAGTGTAAGCAGCAAAACCCGCAGACGGCATCACACGGCGCCTTTGAGGTAGGCTCCAAAGAGGATTCTCCCAGCCCTCAGTTAAGCAACAAAACACGCAGAGGGCGCCACATGGTGCCGTTGAGGTAGGCACCGAAAAGGTTTCTCTTGGCCCGCAGTGTAAGCAGCAAAACCCGCAGACGGCATCACACGGCGCCTTTGAGGTAGGCTCCAAAGAGGATTCTCTCAGCCCTCAGTTAAGCAACAAAACACGCAGAGGGCGCCACATGGTGCCGTTGAGGTAGGCACCGAAAAGGTTTCTCTTGGCCCGCAGTGTAAGCAGTAAAACCCGCAGACGGCGCCACACGAAGCCTTTGAGGTAGGCTCCAAAGAGGATTCTCCCAGCCCTCAGTTAAGCAACAAAACACGCAGAGGGCGCCACATGGTGCCGTTGAGGTAGGCACCGAAAAGGTTTCTCTTGGCCCGCAGTGTAAGCAGCAAAACCCGCAGACGGCGCCACACGAAGCCTTTGAGGTAGGCTCCAAAGAGGATTCTCCCAGCCCTCAGTTAAGCAACAAAACACACAGAGGGCGCCACATGGTGCCGTTGAGGTAGGCACCGAAAAGGTTTCTCTTGGCCCGCAGTGTAAGCAGTAAAACCCGCAGACGGCGCCACACGAAGCCTTTGAGGTAGGCTCCAAAGAGGATTCTCTCAGCCCTCAGTTAAGCAACAAAACACGCAGAGGGCGCCACATGGTGCCGTTGAGGTAGGCACCGAAAAGGTTTCTCTTGGCCCGCAGTGTAAGCAGTAAAACCCGCAGACGGCGCCACACGAAGCCTTTGAGGTAGGCTCCAAAGAGGATTCTCTCAGCCCTCAGTTAAGCAACAAAACACGCAGAGGGCGCCACATGGTGCCGTTGAGGTAGGCACCGAAAAGGTTTCTCTTGGCCCGCAGTGTAAGCAGCAAAACCCGCAGACGGCGCCACACGAAGCCTTTGAGGTAGGCTCCAAAGAGGATTCTCCCAGCCCTCAGTTAAGCAACAAAACACGCAGAGGGCGCCACATGGTGCCGTTGAGGTAGGCACCGAAAAGGTTTCTCTTGGCCCGCAGTGTAAGCAGTAAAACCCGCAGACGGCGCCACACGAAGCCTTTGAGGTAGGCTCCAAAGAGGATTCTCCCAGCCCTCAGTTAAGCAACAAAACACGCAGAGGGCGCCACATGGTGCCGTTGAGGTAGGCACCGAAAAGGTTTCTCTTGGCCCGCAGTGTAAGCAGCAAAACCCGCAGACGGCGCCACACGAAGCCTTTGAGGTAGGCTCCAAAGAGGATTCTCCCAGCCCTCAGTTAAGCAACAAAACACGCAGAGGGCGCCACATGGTGCCGTTGAGGTAGGCACCGAAAAGGTTTCTCTTGGCCCGCAGTGTAAGCAGCAAAACCCGCAGACGGCATCACACGGCGCCTTTGAGGTAGGCTCCAAAGAGGATTCTCTCAGCCCTCAGTTAAGCAACAAAACACGCAGAGGGCGCCACATGGTGCCGTTGAGGTAGGCACCGAAAAGGTTTCTCTTGGCCCGCAGTGTAAGCAGCAAAACCCGCAGACGGCATCACACGAGGCCTTTGAGGTAGGCTCCAAAGAGGATTCTCTCAGCCCTCAGTTAAGCAACAAAACACGCAGAGGGCGCCACATGGTGCCGTTGAGGTAGGCACCGAAAAGGTTTCTCTTGGCCCGCAGTGTAAGCAGCAAAACCCGCAGACGGCGTCACACGGCGCCTTTGAGGTAGGCTCCAAAGAGGATTCTCCCAGCCCTCAGTTAAGCAACAAAACACGCAGAGGGCGCCACATGGTGCCGTTGAGGTAGGCACCGAAAAGGTTTCTCTTGGCCCGCAGTGTAAGCAGCAAAACTCGCAGACGGCATCACACGGCGCCTTTGAGGTAGGCTCCAAAGAGGATTCTCTCAGCCCTCAGTTAAGCAACAAAACACGCAGAGGGCGCCACATGGTGCCGTTGAGGTAGGCACCGAAAAGGTTTCTCTTGGCCCGCAGTGTAAGCAGTAAAACCCGCAGACGGCGCCACACGAAGCCTTTGAGGTAGGCTCCAAAGAGGATTCTCCCAGCCCTCAGTTAAGCAACAAAACACGCAGAGGGCGCCACATGGTGCCGTTGAGGTAGGCACCGAAAAGGTTTCTCTTGGCCCGCAGTGTAAGCAGCAAAACCCGCAGACGGCGCCACACGAAGCCTTTGAGGTAGGCTCCAAAGAGGATTCTCCCAGCCCTCAGTTAAGCAACAAAACACGCAGAGGGCGCCACATGGTGCCGTTGAGGTAGGCACCGAAAAGGTTTCTCTTGGCCCGCAGTGTAAGCAGTAAAACCCGCAGACGGCGCCACACGAAGCCTTTGAGGTAGGCTCCAAAGAGGATTCTCTCAGCCCTCAGTTAAGCAACAAAACACGCAGAGGGCGCCACATGGTGCCGTTGAGGTAGGCACCGAAAAGGTTTCTCTTGGCCCGCAGTGTAAGCAGTAAAACCCGCAGACGGCGCCACACGAAGCCTTTGAGGTAGGCTCCAAAGAGGATTCTCTCAGCCCTCAGTTAAGCAACAAAACACGCAGAGGGCGCCACATGGTGCCGTTGAGGTAGGCACCGAAAAGGTTTCTCTTGGCCCGCAGTGTAAGCAGCAAAACCCGCAGACGGCGCCACACGAAGCCTTTGAGGTAGGCTCCAAAGAGGATTCTCCCAGCCCTCAGTTAAGCAACAAAACACGCAGAGGGCGCCACATGGTGCCGTTGAGGTAGGCACCGAAAAGGTTTCTCTTGGCCCGCAGTGTAAGCAGCAAAACCCGCAGACGGCATCACACGGCGCCTTTGAGGTAGGCTCCAAAGAGGATTCTCCCAGCCCTCAGTTAAGCAACAAAACACGCAGAGGGCGCCACATGGTGCCGTTGAGGTAGGCACCGAAAAGGTTTCTCTTGGCCCGCAGTGTAAGCAGTAAAACCCGCAGACGGCGCCACACGAAGCCTTTGAGGTAGGCTCCAAAGAGGATTCTCTCAGCCCTCAGTTAAGCAACAAAACACGCAGAGGGCGCCACATGGTGCCGTTGAGGTAGGCACCGAAAAGGTTTCTCTTGGCCCGCAGTGTAAGCAGCAAAACCCGCAGACGGCGCCACACGAAGCCTTTGAGGTAGGCTCCAAAGAGGATTCTCCCAGCCCTCAGTTAAGCAACAAAACACGCAGAGGGCGCCACATGGTGCCGTTGAGGTAGGCACCGAAAAGGTTTCTCTTGGCCCGCAGTGTAAGCAGTAAAACCCGCAGACGGCGCCACACGAAGCCTTTGAGGTAGGCTCCAAAGAGGATTCTCCCAGCCCTCAGTTAAGCAACAAAACACGCAGAGGGCGCCACATGGTGCCGTTGAGGTAGGCACCGAAAAGGTTTCTCTTGGCCCGCAGTGTAAGCAGTAAAACCCGCAGACGGCGCCACACGAAGCCTTTGAGGTAGGCTCCAAAGAGGATTCTCCCAGCCCTCAGTTAAGCAACAAAACACGCAGAGGGCGCCACATGGTGCCGTTGAGGTAGGCACCGAAAAGGTTTCTCTTGGCCCGCAGTGTAAGCAGTAAAACCCGCAGACGGCGCCACACGAAGCCTTTGAGGTAGGCTCCAAAGAGGATTCTCTCAGCCCTCAGTTAAGCAACAAAACACGCAGAGGGCGCCACATGGTGCCGTTGAGGTAGGCACCGAAAAGGTTTCTCTTGGCCCGCAGTGTAAGCAGTAAAACCCGCAGACGGCGCCACACGAAGCCTTTGAGGTAGGCTCCAAAGAGGATTCTCCCAGCCCTCAGTTAAGCAACAAAACACGCAGAGGGCGCCACATGGTGCCGTTGAGGTAGGCACCGAAAAGGTTTCTCTTGGCCCGCAGTGTAAGCAGTAAAACCCGCAGACGGCGCCACACGAAGCCTTTGAGGTAGGCTCCAAAGAGGATTCTCCCAGCCCTCAGTTAAGCAACAAAACACGCAGAGGGCGCCACATGGTGCCGTTGAGGTAGGCACCGAAAAGGTTTCTCTTGGCCCGCAGTGTAAGCAGTAAAACCCGCAGACGGCGCCACACGAAGCCTTTGAGGTAGGCTCCAAAGAGGATTCTCCCAGCCCTCAGTTAAGCAACAAAACACGCAGAGGGCGCCACATGGTGCCGTTGAGGTAGGCACCGAAAAGGTTTCTCTTGGCCCGCAGTGTAAGCAGTAAAACCCGCAGACGGCGCCACACGAAGCCTTTGAGGTAGGCTCCAAAGAGGATTCTCCCAGCCCTCAGTTAAGCAACAAAACACGCAGAGGGCGCCACATGGTGCCGTTGAGGTAGGCACCGAAAAGGTTTCTCTTGGCCCGCAGTGTAAGCAGTAAAACCCGCAGACGGCGCCACACGAAGCCTTTGAGGTAGGCTCCAAAGAGGATTCTCTCAGCCCTCAGTTAAGCAACAAAACACGCAGAGGGCGCCACATGGTGCCGTTGAGGTAGGCACCGAAAAGGTTTCTCTTGGCCCGCAGTGTAAGCAGCAAAACCCGCAGACGGCGCCACACGAAGCCTTTGAGGTAGGCTCCAAAGAGGATTCTCCCAGCCCTCAGTTAAGCAACAAAACACGCAGAGGGCGCCACATGGTGCCGTTGAGGTAGGCACCGAAAAGGTTTCTCTTGGCCCGCAGTGTAAGCAGTAAAACCCGCAGACGGCGCCACACGAAGCCTTTGAGGTAGGCTCCAAAGAGGATTCTCCCAGCCCTCAGTTAAGCAACAAAACACGCAGAGGGCGCCACATGGTGCCGTTGAGGTAGGCACCGAAAAGGTTTCTCTTGGCCCGCAGTGTAAGCAGTAAAACCCGCAGACGGCGTCACACGAAGCCTTTGAGGTAGGCTCCAAAGAGGATTCTCTCAGCCCTCAGTTAAGCAACAAAACACGCAGAGGGCGCCACATGGTGCCGTTGAGGTAGGCACCGAAAAGGTTTCTCTTGGCCCGCAGTGTAAGCAGTAAAACCCGCAGACGGCGCCACACGAAGCCTTTGAGGTAGGCTCCAAAGAGGATTCTCCCAGCCCTCAGTTAAGCAACAAAACACGCAGAGGGCGCCACATGGTGCCGTTGAGGTAGGCACCGAAAAGGTTTCTCTTGGCCCGCAGTGTAAGCAGTAAAACCCGCAGACGGCGCCACACGAAGCCTTTGAGGTAGGCTCCAAAGAGGATTCTCCCAGCCCTCAGTTAAGCAACAAAACACGCAGAGGGCGCCACATGGTGCCGTTGAGGTAGGCACCGAAAAGGTTTCTCTTGGCCCGCAGTGTAAGCAGTAAAACCCGCAGACGGCGCCACACGAAGCCTTTGAGGTAGGCTCCAAAGAGGATTCTCCCAGCCCTCAGTTAAGCAACAAAACACGCAGAGGGCGCCACATGGTGCCGTTGAGGTAGGCACCGAAAAGGTTTCTCTTGGCCCGCAGTGTAAGCAGTAAAACCCGCAGACGGCGCCACACGAAGCCTTTGAGGTAGGCTCCAAAGAGGATTCTCCCAGCCCTCAGTTAAGCAACAAAACACGCAGAGGGCGCCACATGGTGCCGTTGAGGTAGGCACCGAAAAGGTTTCTCTTGGCCCGCAGTGTAAGCAGTAAAACCCGCAGACGGCGCCACACGAAGCCTTTGAGGTAGGCTCCAAAGAGGATTCTCCCAGCCCTCAGTTAAGCAACAAAACACGCAGAGGGCGCCACATGGTGCCGTTGAGGTAGGCACCGAAAAGGTTTCTCTTGGCCCGCAGTGTAAGCAGTAAAACCCGCAGACGGCGCCACACGAAGCCTTTGAGGTAGGCTCCAAAGAGGATTCTCTCAGCCCTCAGTTAAGCAACAAAACACGCAGAGGGCGCCACATGGTGCCGTTGAGGTAGGCACCGAAAAGGTTTCTCTTGGCCCGCAGTGTAAGCAGTAAAACCCGCAGACGGCGCCACACGAAGCCTTTGAGGTAGGCTCCAAAGAGGATTCTCCCAGCCCTCAGTTAAGCAACAAAACACGCAGAGGGCGCCACATGGTGCCGTTGAGGTAGGCACCGAAAAGGTTTCTCTTGGCCCGCAGTGTAAGCAGTAAAACCCGCAGACGGCGCCACACGAAGCCTTTGAGGTAGGCTCCAAAGAGGATTCTCTCAGCCCTCAGTTAAGCAACAAAACACGCAGAGGGCGCCACATGGTGCCGTTGAGGTAGGCACCGAAAAGGTTTCTCTTGGCCCGCAGTGTAAGCAGTAAAACCCGCAGACGGCGCCACACGAAGCCTTTGAGGTAGGCTCCAAAGAGGATTCTCTCAGCCCTCAGTTAAGCAACAAAACACGCAGAGGGCGCCACATGGTGCCGTTGAGGTAGGCACCGAAAAGGTTTCTCTTGGCCCGCAGTGTAAGCAGTAAAACCCGCAGACGGCGCCACACGAAGCCTTTGAGGTAGGCTCCAAAGAGGATTCTCCCAGCCCTCAGTTAAGCAACAAAACACGCAGAGGGCGCCACATGGTGCCGTTGAGGTAGGCACCGAAAAGGTTTCTCTTGGCCCGCAGTGTAAGCAGTAAAACCCGCAGACGGCGCCACACGAAGCCTTTGAGGTAGGCTCCAAAGAGGATTCTCTCAGCCCTCAGTTAAGCAACAAAACACGCAGAGGGCGCCACATGGTGCCGTTGAGGTAGGCACCGAAAAGGTTTCTCTTGGCCCGCAGTGTAAGCAGTAAAACCCGCAGACGGCGCCACACGAAGCCTTTGAGGTAGGCTCCAAAGAGGATTCTCTCAGCCCTCAGTTAAGCAACAAAACACGCAGAGGGCGCCACATGGTGCCGTTGAGGTAGGCACCGAAAAGGTTTCTCTTGGCCCGCAGTGTAAGCAGTAAAACCCGCAGACGGCGCCACACGAAGCCTTTGAGGTAGGCTCCAAAGAGGATTCTCCCAGCCCTCAGTTAAGCAACAAAACACGCAGAGGGCGCCACATGGTGCCGTTGAGGTAGGCACCGAAAAGGTTTCTCTTGGCCCGCAGTGTAAGCAGTAAAACCCGCAGACGGCGCCACACGAAGCCTTTGAGGTAGGCTCCAAAGAGGATTCTCTCAGCCCTCAGTTAAGCAACAAAACACGCAGAGGGCGCCACATGGTGCCGTTGAGGTAGGCACCGAAAAGGTTTCTCTTGGCCCGCAGTGTAAGCAGTAAAACCCGCAGACGGCGCCACACGAAGCCTTTGAGGTAGGCTCCAAAGAGGATTCTCTCAGCCCTCAGTTAAGCAACAAAACACGCAGAGGGCGCCACATGGTGCCGTTGAGGTAGGCACCGAAAAGGTTTCTCTTGGCCCGCAGTGTAAGCAGTAAAACCCGCAGACGGCGCCACACGAAGCCTTTGAGGTAGGCTCCAAAGAGGATTCTCCCAGCCCTCAGTTAAGCAACAAAACACGCAGAGGGCGCCACATGGTGCCGTTGAGGTAGGCACCGAAAAGGTTTCTCTTGGCCCGCAGTGTAAGCAGTAAAACCCGCAGACGGCGCCACACGAAGCCTTTGAGGTAGGCTCCAAAGAGGATTCTCTCAGCCCTCAGTTAAGCAACAAAACACGCAGAGGGCGCCACATGGTGCCGTTGAGGTAGGCACCGAAAAGGTTTCTCTTGGCCCGCAGTGTAAGCAGTAAAACCCGCAGACGGCGCCACACGAAGCCTTTGAGGTAGGCTCCAAAGAGGATTCTCCCAGCCCTCAGTTAAGCAACAAAACACGCAGAGGGCGCCACATGGTGCCGTTGAGGTAGGCACCGAAAAGGTTTCTCTTGGCCCGCAGTGTAAGCAGTAAAACCCGCAGACGGCGCCACACGAAGCCTTTGAGGTAGGCTCCAAAGAGGATTCTCCCAGCCCTCAGTTAAGCAACAAAACACGCAGAGGGCGCCACATGGTGCCGTTGAGGTAGGCACCGAAAAGGTTTCTCTTGGCCCGCAGTGTAAGCAGTAAAACCCGCAGACGGCGCCACACGAAGCCTTTGAGGTAGGCTCCAAAGAGGATTCTCCCAGCCCTCAGTTAAGCAACAAAACACGCAGAGGGCGCCACATGGTGCCGTTGAGGTAGGCACCGAAAAGGTTTCTCTTGGCCCGCAGTGTAAGCAGTAAAACCCGCAGACGGCGCCACACGAAGCCTTTGAGGTAGGCTCCAAAGAGGATTCTCTCAGCCCTCAGTTAAGCAACAAAACACGCAGAGGGCGCCACATGGTGCCGTTGAGGTAGGCACCGAAAAGGTTTCTCTTGGCCCGCAGTGTAAGCAGTAAAACCCGCAGACGGCGCCACACGAAGCCTTTGAGGTAGGCTCCAAAGAGGATTCTCTCAGCCCTCAGTTAAGCAACAAAACACGCAGAGGGCGCCACATGGTGCCGTTGAGGTAGGCACCGAAAAGGTTTCTCTTGGCCCGCAGTGTAAGCAGTAAAACCCGCAGACGGCGCCACACGAAGCCTTTGAGGTAGGCTCCAAAGAGGATTCTCTCAGCCCTCAGTTAAGCAACAAAACACGCAGAGGGCGCCACATGGTGCCGTTGAGGTAGGCACCGAAAAGGTTTCTCTTGGCCCGCAGTGTAAGCAGTAAAACCCGCAGACGGCGCCACACGAAGCCTTTGAGGTAGGCTCCAAAGAGGATTCTCTCAGCCCTCAGTTAAGCAACAAAACACGCAGAGGGCGCCACATGGTGCCGTTGAGGTAGGCACCGAAAAGGTTTCTCTTGGCCCGCAGTGTAAGCAGCAAAACCCGCAGACGGCGCCACACGAAGCCTTTGAGGTAGGCTCCAAAGAGGATTCTCCCAGCCCTCAGTTAAGCAACAAAACACGCAGAGGGCGCCACATGGTGCCGTTGAGGTAGGCACCGAAAAGGTTTCTCTTGGCCCGCAGTGTAAGCAGCAAAACCCGCAGACGGCGTCACACGGCGCCTTTGAGGTAGGCTCCAAAGAGGATTCTCTCAGCCCTCAGTTAAGCAACAAAACACGCAGAGGGCGCCACATGGTGCCGTTGAGGTAGGCACCGAAAAGGTTTCTCTTGGCCCGCAGTGTAAGCAGCAAAACCCGCAGACGGCGCCACACGAAGCCTTTGAGGTAGGCTCCAAAGAGGATTCTCCCAGCCCTCAGTTAAGCAACAAAACACGCAGAGGGCGCCACATGGTGCCGTTGAGGTAGGCACCGAAAAGGTTTCTCTTGGCCCGCAGTGTAAGCAGCAAAACCCGCAGACGGCGCCACACGAAGCCTTTGAGGTAGGCTCCAAAGAGGATTCTCCCAGCCCTCAGTTAAGCAACAAAACACGCAGAGGGCGCCACATGGTGCCGTTGAGGTAGGCACCGAAAAGGTTTCTCTTGGCCCGCAGTGTAAGCAGCAAAACCCGCAGACGGCGCCACACGAAGCCTTTGAGGTAGGCTCCAAAGAGGATTCTCCCAGCCCTCAGTTAAGCAACAAAACACGCAGAGGGCGCCACATGGTGCCGTTGAGGTAGGCACCGAAAAGGTTTCTCTTGGCCCGCAGTGTAAGCAGCAAAACCCGCAGACGGCGTCACACGGCGCCTTTGAGGTAGGCTCCAAAGAGGATTCTCCCAGCCCTCAGTTAAGCAACAAAACACGCAGAGGGCGCCACATGGTGCCGTTGAGGTAGGCACCGAAAAGGTTTCTCTTGGCCCGCAGTGTAAGCAGCAAAACCCGCAGACGGCGCCACACGAAGCCTTTGAGGTAGGCTCCAAAGAGGATTCTCCCAGCCCTCAGTTAAGCAACAAAACACGCAGAGGGCGCCACATGGTGCCGTTGAGGTAGGCACCGAAAAGGTTTCTCTTGGCCCGCAGTGTAAGCAGCAAAACCCGCAGACGGCGCCACACGAAGCCTTTGAGGTAGGCTCCAAAGAGGATTCTCCCAGCCCTCAGTTAAGCAACAAAACACGCAGAGGGCGCCACATGGTGCCGTTGAGGTAGGCACCGAAAAGGTTTCTCTTGGCCCGCAGTGTAAGCAGCAAAACCCGCAGACGGCGCCACACGAAGCCTTTGAGGTAGGCTCCAAAGAGGATTCTCTCAGCCCTCAGTTAAGCAACAAAACACGCAGAGGGCGCCACATGGTGCCGTTGAGGTAGGCACCGAAAAGGTTTCTCTTGGCCCGCAGTGTAAGCAGCAAAACCCGCAGACGGCGCCACACGAAGCCTTTGAGGTAGGCTCCAAAGAGGATTCTCCCAGCCCTCAGTTAAGCAACAAAACACGCAGAGGGCGCCACATGGTGCCGTTGAGGTAGGCACCGAAAAGGTTTCTCTTGGCCCGCAGTGTAAGCAGCAAAACCCGCAGACGGCGTCACACGGCGCCTTTGAGGTAGGCTCCAAAGAGGATTCTCCCAGCCCTCAGTTAAGCAACAAAACACGCAGAGGGCGCCACATGGTGCCGTTGAGGTAGGCACCGAAAAGGTTTCTCTTGGCCCGCAGTGTAAGCAGCAAAACCCGCAGACGGCGCCACACGAAGCCTTTGAGGTAGGCTCCAAAGAGGATTCTCCCAGCCCTCAGTTAAGCAACAAAACACGCAGAGGGCGCCACATGGTGCCGTTGAGGTAGGCACCGAAAAGGTTTCTCTTGGCCCGCAGTGTAAGCAGCAAAACCCGCAGACGGCGTCACACGGCGCCTTTGAGGTAGGCTCCAAAGAGGATTCTCCCAGCCCTCAGTTAAGCAACAAAACACGCAGAGGGCGCCACATGGTGCCGTTGAGGTAGGCACCGAAAAGGTTTCTCTTGGCCCGCAGTGTAAGCAGTAAAACCCGCAGACGGCGCCACACGAAGCCTTTGAGGTAGGCTCCAAAGAGGATTCTCCCAGCCCTCAGTTAAGCAACAAAACACGCAGAGGGCGCCACATGGTGCCGTTGAGGTAGGCACCGAAAAGGTTTCTCTTGGCCCGCAGTGTAAGCAGTAAAACCCGCAGACGGCGCCACACGAAGCCTTTGAGGTAGGCTCCAAAGAGGATTCTCCCAGCCCTCAGTTAAGCAACAAAACACGCAGAGGGCGCCACATGGTGCCGTTGAGGTAGGCACCGAAAAGGTTTCTCTTGGCCCGCAGTGTAAGCAGTAAAACCCGCAGACGGCGCCACACGAAGCCTTTGAGGTAGGCTCCAAAGAGGATTCTCCCAGCCCTCAGTTAAGCAACAAAACACGCAGAGGGCGCCACATGGTGCCGTTGAGGTAGGCACCGAAAAGGTTTCTCTTGGCCCGCAGTGTAAGCAGTAAAACCCGCAGACGGCGCCACACGAAGCCTTTGAGGTAGGCTCCAAAGAGGATTCTCCCAGCCCTCAGTTAAGCAACAAAACACGCAGAGGGCGCCACATGGTGCCGTTGAGGTAGGCACCGAAAAGGTTTCTCTTGGCCCGCAGTGTAAGCAGTAAAACCCGCAGACGGCGCCACACGAAGCCTTTGAGGTAGGCTCCAAAGAGGATTCTCTCAGCCCTCAGTTAAGCAACAAAACACGCAGAGGGCGCCACATGGTGCCGTTGAGGTAGGCACCGAAAAGGTTTCTCTTGGCCCGCAGTGTAAGCAGTAAAACCCGCAGACGGCGCCACACGAAGCCTTTGAGGTAGGCTCCAAAGAGGATTCTCCCAGCCCTCAGTTAAGCAACAAAACACGCAGAGGGCGCCACATGGTGCCGTTGAGGTAGGCACCGAAAAGGTTTCTCTTGGCCCGCAGTGTAAGCAGTAAAACCCGCAGACGGCGCCACACGAAGCCTTTGAGGTAGGCTCCAAAGAGGATTCTCTCAGCCCTCAGTTAAGCAACAAAACACGCAGAGGGCGCCACATGGTGCCGTTGAGGTAGGCACCGAAAAGGTTTCTCTTGGCCCGCAGTGTAAGCAGTAAAACCCGCAGACGGCGCCACACGAAGCCTTTGAGGTAGGCTCCAAAGAGGATTCTCTCAGCCCTCAGTTAAGCAACAAAACACGCAGAGGGCGCCACATGGTGCCGTTGAGGTAGGCACCGAAAAGGTTTCTCTTGGCCCGCAGTGTAAGCAGTAAAACCCGCAGACGGCGCCACACGAAGCCTTTGAGGTAGGCTCCAAAGAGGATTCTCCCAGCCCTCAGTTAAGCAACAAAACACGCAGAGGGCGCCACATGGTGCCGTTGAGGTAGGCACCGAAAAGGTTTCTCTTGGCCCGCAGTGTAAGCAGTAAAACCCGCAGACGGCGCCACACGAAGCCTTTGAGGTAGGCTCCAAAGAGGATTCTCTCAGCCCTCAGTTAAGCAACAAAACACGCAGAGGGCGCCACATGGTGCCGTTGAGGTAGGCACCGAAAAGGTTTCTCTTGGCCCGCAGTGTAAGCAGTAAAACCCGCAGACGGCGCCACACGAAGCCTTTGAGGTAGGCTCCAAAGAGGATTCTCTCAGCCCTCAGTTAAGCAACAAAACACGCAGAGGGCGCCACATGGTGCCGTTGAGGTAGGCACCGAAAAGGTTTCTCTTGGCCCGCAGTGTAAGCAGTAAAACCCGCAGACGGCGCCACACGAAGCCTTTGAGGTAGGCTCCAAAGAGGATTCTCCCAGCCCTCAGTTAAGCAACAAAACACGCAGAGGGCGCCACATGGTGCCGTTGAGGTAGGCACCGAAAAGGTTTCTCTTGGCCCGCAGTGTAAGCAGTAAAACCCGCAGACGGCGCCACACGAAGCCTTTGAGGTAGGCTCCAAAGAGGATTCTCTCAGCCCTCAGTTAAGCAACAAAACACGCAGAGGGCGCCACATGGTGCCGTTGAGGTAGGCACCGAAAAGGTTTCTCTTGGCCCGCAGTGTAAGCAGTAAAACCCGCAGACGGCGCCACACGAAGCCTTTGAGGTAGGCTCCAAAGAGGATTCTCTCAGCCCTCAGTTAAGCAACAAAACACGCAGAGGGCGCCACATGGTGCCGTTGAGGTAGGCACCGAAAAGGTTTCTCTTGGCCCGCAGTGTAAGCAGTAAAACCCGCAGACGGCGCCACACGAAGCCTTTGAGGTAGGCTCCAAAGAGGATTCTCCCAGCCCTCAGTTAAGCAACAAAACACGCAGAGGGCGCCACATGGTGCCGTTGAGGTAGGCACCGAAAAGGTTTCTCTTGGCCCGCAGTGTAAGCAGTAAAACCCGCAGACGGCGCCACACGAAGCCTTTGAGGTAGGCTCCAAAGAGGATTCTCTCAGCCCTCAGTTAAGCAACAAAACACGCAGAGGGCGCCACATGGTGCCGTTGAGGTAGGCACCGAAAAGGTTTCTCTTGGCCCGCAGTGTAAGCAGTAAAACCCGCAGACGGCGCCACACGAAGCCTTTGAGGTAGGCTCCAAAGAGGATTCTCCCAGCCCTCAGTTAAGCAACAAAACACGCAGAGGGCGCCACATGGTGCCGTTGAGGTAGGCACCGAAAAGGTTTCTCTTGGCCCGCAGTGTAAGCAGTAAAACCCGCAGACGGCGCCACACGAAGCCTTTGAGGTAGGCTCCAAAGAGGATTCTCCCAGCCCTCAGTTAAGCAACAAAACACGCAGAGGGCGCCACATGGTGCCGTTGAGGTAGGCACCGAAAAGGTTTCTCTTGGCCCGCAGTGTAAGCAGTAAAACCCGCAGACGGCGCCACACGAAGCCTTTGAGGTAGGCTCCAAAGAGGATTCTCCCAGCCCTCAGTTAAGCAACAAAACACGCAGAGGGCGCCACATGGTGCCGTTGAGGTAGGCACCGAAAAGGTTTCTCTTGGCCCGCAGTGTAAGCAGTAAAACCCGCAGACGGCGCCACACGAAGCCTTTGAGGTAGGCTCCAAAGAGGATTCTCTCAGCCCTCAGTTAAGCAACAAAACACGCAGAGGGCGCCACATGGTGCCGTTGAGGTAGGCACCGAAAAGGTTTCTCTTGGCCCGCAGTGTAAGCAGTAAAACCCGCAGACGGCGCCACACGAAGCCTTTGAGGTAGGCTCCAAAGAGGATTCTCTCAGCCCTCAGTTAAGCAACAAAACACGCAGAGGGCGCCACATGGTGCCGTTGAGGTAGGCACCGAAAAGGTTTCTCTTGGCCCGCAGTGTAAGCAGTAAAACCCGCAGACGGCGCCACACGAAGCCTTTGAGGTAGGCTCCAAAGAGGATTCTCTCAGCCCTCAGTTAAGCAACAAAACACGCAGAGGGCGCCACATGGTGCCGTTGAGGTAGGCACCGAAAAGGTTTCTCTTGGCCCGCAGTGTAAGCAGTAAAACCCGCAGACGGCGCCACACGAAGCCTTTGAGGTAGGCTCCAAAGAGGATTCTCTCAGCCCTCAGTTAAGCAACAAAACACGCAGAGGGCGCCACATGGTGCCGTTGAGGTAGGCACCGAAAAGGTTTCTCTTGGCCCGCAGTGTAAGCAGCAAAACCCGCAGACGGCGCCACACGAAGCCTTTGAGGTAGGCTCCAAAGAGGATTCTCCCAGCCCTCAGTTAAGCAACAAAACACGCAGAGGGCGCCACATGGTGCCGTTGAGGTAGGCACCGAAAAGGTTTCTCTTGGCCCGCAGTGTAAGCAGCAAAACCCGCAGACGGCGTCACACGGCGCCTTTGAGGTAGGCTCCAAAGAGGATTCTCTCAGCCCTCAGTTAAGCAACAAAACACGCAGAGGGCGCCACATGGTGCCGTTGAGGTAGGCACCGAAAAGGTTTCTCTTGGCCCGCAGTGTAAGCAGCAAAACCCGCAGACGGCGCCACACGAAGCCTTTGAGGTAGGCTCCAAAGAGGATTCTCCCAGCCCTCAGTTAAGCAACAAAACACGCAGAGGGCGCCACATGGTGCCGTTGAGGTAGGCACCGAAAAGGTTTCTCTTGGCCCGCAGTGTAAGCAGCAAAACCCGCAGACGGCGCCACACGAAGCCTTTGAGGTAGGCTCCAAAGAGGATTCTCCCAGCCCTCAGTTAAGCAACAAAACACGCAGAGGGCGCCACATGGTGCCGTTGAGGTAGGCACCGAAAAGGTTTCTCTTGGCCCGCAGTGTAAGCAGCAAAACCCGCAGACGGCGCCACACGAAGCCTTTGAGGTAGGCTCCAAAGAGGATTCTCCCAGCCCTCAGTTAAGCAACAAAACACGCAGAGGGCGCCACATGGTGCCGTTGAGGTAGGCACCGAAAAGGTTTCTCTTGGCCCGCAGTGTAAGCAGCAAAACCCGCAGACGGCGTCACACGGCGCCTTTGAGGTAGGCTCCAAAGAGGATTCTCCCAGCCCTCAGTTAAGCAACAAAACACGCAGAGGGCGCCACATGGTGCCGTTGAGGTAGGCACCGAAAAGGTTTCTCTTGGCCCGCAGTGTAAGCAGCAAAACCCGCAGACGGCGCCACACGAAGCCTTTGAGGTAGGCTCCAAAGAGGATTCTCCCAGCCCTCAGTTAAGCAACAAAACACGCAGAGGGCGCCACATGGTGCCGTTGAGGTAGGCACCGAAAAGGTTTCTCTTGGCCCGCAGTGTAAGCAGCAAAACCCGCAGACGGCGCCACACGAAGCCTTTGAGGTAGGCTCCAAAGAGGATTCTCCCAGCCCTCAGTTAAGCAACAAAACACGCAGAGGGCGCCACATGGTGCCGTTGAGGTAGGCACCGAAAAGGTTTCTCTTGGCCCGCAGTGTAAGCAGCAAAACCCGCAGACGGCGCCACACGAAGCCTTTGAGGTAGGCTCCAAAGAGGATTCTCTCAGCCCTCAGTTAAGCAACAAAACACGCAGAGGGCGCCACATGGTGCCGTTGAGGTAGGCACCGAAAAGGTTTCTCTTGGCCCGCAGTGTAAGCAGCAAAACCCGCAGACGGCGCCACACGAAGCCTTTGAGGTAGGCTCCAAAGAGGATTCTCCCAGCCCTCAGTTAAGCAACAAAACACGCAGAGGGCGCCACATGGTGCCGTTGAGGTAGGCACCGAAAAGGTTTCTCTTGGCCCGCAGTGTAAGCAGCAAAACCCGCAGACGGCGTCACACGGCGCCTTTGAGGTAGGCTCCAAAGAGGATTCTCCCAGCCCTCAGTTAAGCAACAAAACACGCAGAGGGCGCCACATGGTGCCGTTGAGGTAGGCACCGAAAAGGTTTCTCTTGGCCCGCAGTGTAAGCAGCAAAACCCGCAGACGGCGCCACACGAAGCCTTTGAGGTAGGCTCCAAAGAGGATTCTCCCAGCCCTCAGTTAAGCAACAAAACACGCAGAGGGCGCCACATGGTGCCGTTGAGGTAGGCACCGAAAAGGTTTCTCTTGGCCCGCAGTGTAAGCAGCAAAACCCGCAGACGGCGTCACACGGCGCCTTTGAGGTAGGCTCCAAAGAGGATTCTCCCAGCCCTCAGTTAAGCAACAAAACACGCAGAGGGCGCCACATGGTGCCGTTGAGGTAGGCACCGAAAAGGTTTCTCTTGGCCCGCAGTGTAAGCAGCAAAACCCGCAGACGGCGCCACACGAAGCCTTTGAGGTAGGCTCCAAAGAGGATTCTCTCAGCCCTCAGTTAAGCAACAAAACACGCAGAGGGCGCCACATGGTGCCGTTGAGGTAGGCACCGAAAAGGTTTCTCTTGGCCCGCAGTGTAAGCAGCAAAACCCGCAGACGGCGTCACACGGCGCCTTTGAGGTAGGCTCCAAAGAGGATTCTCCCAGCCCTCAGTTAAGCAACAAAACACGCAGAGGGCGCCACATGGTGCCGTTGAGGTAGGCACCGAAAAGGTTTCTCTTGGCCCGCAGTGTAAGCAGCAAAACCCGCAGACGGCGCCACACGAAGCCTTTGAGGTAGGCTCCAAAGAGGATTCTCCCAGCCCTCAGTTAAGCAACAAAACACGCAGAGGGCGCCACATGGTGCCGTTGAGGTAGGCACCGAAAAGGTTTCTCTTGGCCCGCAGTGTAAGCAGCAAAACCCGCAGACGGCGCCACACGAAGCCTTTGAGGTAGGCTCCAAAGAGGATTCTCCCAGCCCTCAGTTAAGCAACAAAACACGCAGAGGGCGCCACATGGTGCCGTTGAGGTAGGCACCGAAAAGGTTTCTCTTCCCCCGCAGTGTAAGCAGCAAAACCCGCAGACGGCGTCACACGGCGCCTTTGAGGTAGGCTCCAAAGAGGATTCTCCCAGCCCTCAGTTAAGCAACAAAACACGCAGAGGGCGCCACATGGTGCCGTGGAGGTAGGCACCGAAAAGGTTTCTCTTGGCCCGCAGTGTAAGCAGCAAAACCCGCAGACGGCGCCACACGAAGCCTTTGAGGTAGGCTCCAAAGAGGATTCTCCCAGCCCTCAGTTAAGCAACAAAACACGCAGAGGGCGCCACATGGTGCCGTTGAGGTAGGCACCGAAAAGGTTTCTCTTGGCCCGCAGTGTAAGCAGCAAAACCCGCAGACGGCGCCACACGAAGCCTTTGAGGTAGGCTCCAAAGAGGATTCTCTCAGCCCTCAGTTAAGCAACAAAACACGCAGAGGGCTCCACATGGTGCCGTTGAGGTAGGCACCGAAAAGGTTTCTCTTGGCCCGCAGTGTAAGCAGCAAAACCCGCAGACGGCGCCACACGAAGCCTTTGAGGTAGGCTCCAAAGAGGATTCTCCCAGCCCTCAGTTAAGCAACAAAACACGCAGAGGGCGCCACATGGTGCCGTTGAGGTAGGCACCGAAAAGGTTTCCCTTGGCCCGCAGTGTAAGCAACAAAACACGCAGACGGCGTCACACGGCGCCTTTGAGGTAGGCTCCAAAGAGGATTCTCTCAGCCCTCAGTTAAGCAACAAAACACGCAGAGGGCTCCACATGGTGCCGTTGAGGTAGGCTCCAAAAAGGTTTCTCTTGGCCCGCAGTGTAAGCAGCAAAACCCGCAGACGGCGCCACACGAAGCCTTTGAGGTAGGCTCCAAAGAGGATTCTCTCAGCCCTCAGTTAAGCAACAAAACACGCAGAGGGCTCCACATGGTGCCGTTGAGGTAGGCTCCAAAAAGGTTTCTCTTGGCCCGCAGTGTAAGCAGCAAAACCCGCAGACGGCGCCACACGGAGCCTTTGAGGTAGGCTCCAAAGAGGATTCTCCCAGCCCTCAGTTAAGCAACAAAACACGCAGAGGGCGCCACATGGTGCCGTTGAGGTAGGCACCGAAAAGGTTTCTCTTGGCCCGCAGTGTAAGCAGCAAAACCCGCAGACGGCGCCACACGAAGCCTTTGAGGTAGGCTCCAAAGAGGATTCTCTCAGCCCTCAGTTAAGCAACAAAACACGCAGAGGGCGCCACATGGTGCCGTTGAGGTAGGCACCGAAAAGGTTTCTCTTGGCCCGCAGTGTAAGCAGCAAAACCCGCAGACGGCGCCACACGGAGCTTTTGAGGTAGGCTCCAAAGAGGATTCTCCCAGCCCTCAGTTAAGCAACAAAACACGCAGAGGGCGCCACATGGTGCCGTTGAGGTAGGCTCCAAAAAGGTTTCTCTTGGCCCGCAGTGTAAGCAGCAAAACCCGCAGACGGCGCCACACGGAGCCTTTGAGGTAGGCTCCAAAGAGGATTCTCCCAGCCCTCAGTTAAGCAACAAAACACGCAGAGGGCTCCACATGGTGCCGTTGAGGTAGGCTCCAAAAAGGTTTCTCTTGGCCCGCAGTGTAAGCAGCAAAACCCGCAGACGGCGCCACACGAAGCCTTTGAGGTAGGCTCCAAAGAGGATTCTCCCAGCCCTCAGTTAAGCAACAAAACACGCAGAGGGCTCCACATGGTGCCGTTGAGGTAGGCACCGAAAAGGTTTCTCTTGGCCCGCAGTGTAAGCAGCAAAACCCGCAGACGGCGCCACACGGAGCCTTTGAGGTAGGCTCCAAAGAGGATTCTCCCAGCCCTCAGTTAAGCAACAAAACACGCAGAGGGCGCCACATGGTGCCGTTGAGGTAGGCTCCAAAAAGGTTTCTCTTGGCCCGCAGTGTAAGCAGCAAAACCCGCAGACGGCGCCACACGAAGCCTTTGAGGTAGGCTCCAAAGAGGATTCTCCCAGCCCTCAGTTAAGCAACAAAACACGCAGAGGGCTCCACATGGTGCCGTTGAGGTAGGCACCGAAAAGGTTTCTCTTGGCCCGCAGTGTAAGCAGCAAAACCCGCAGACGGCGCCACACGGAGCTTTTGAGGTAGGCTCCAAAGAGGATTCTCCCAGCCCTCAGTTAAGCAACAAAACACGCAGAGGGCTCCACATGGTGCCGTTGAGGTAGGCACCGAAAAGGTTTCTCTTGGCCCGCAGTGTAAGCAGCAAAACCCGCAGACGGCGCCACACGGAGCCTTTGAGGTAGGCTCCAAAGAGGATTCTCCCAGCCCTCAGTTAAGCAACAAAACACGCAGAGGGCGCCACATGGTGCCGTTGAGGTAGGCTCCAAAAAGGTTTCTCTTGGCCCGCAGTGTAAGCAGCAAAACCCGCAGACGGCGCCACACGAAGCCTTTGAGGTAGGCTCCAAAGAGGATTCTCCCAGCCCTCAGTTAAGCAACAAAACACGCAGAGGGCTCCACATGGTGCCGTTGAGGTAGGCTCCAAAAAGGTTTCTCTTGGCCCGCAGTGTAAGCAGCAAAACCCGCAGACGGCGCCACACGGAGCCTTTGAGGTAGGCTCCAAAGAGGATTCTCCCAGCCCTCAGTTAAGCAACAAAACACGCAGAGGGCGCCACATGGTGCCGTTGAGGTAGGCACCGAAAAGGTTTCTCTTGGCCCGCAGTGTAAGCAGCAAAACCCGCAGACGGCGCCACACGGAGCCTTTGAGGTAGGCTCCAAAGAGGATTCTCTCAGCCCGCAGTGTAAGCAACAAAACACGCAGACGGCGTCACACGGAGCCTTTGAGGTAGGCTCCAAAGAGGATTCTCCCAGCCCTCAGTTAAGCAACAAAACACGCAGAGGGCGCCACATGGTGCCGTTGAGGTAGGCTCCAAAAAGGTTTCTCTTGGCCCGCAGTGTAAGCAGCAAAACCCGCAGACGGCGCCACACGGAGCCTTTGAGGTAGGCTCCAAAGAGGATTCTCTCAGCCCGCAGTGTAAGCAACAAAACCCGCAGACGGCGCCACACGGAGCCTTTGAGGTAGGCTCCAAAGAGGATTCTCCCAGCCCTCAGTTAAGCAACAAAACACGCAGAGGGCGCCACATGGTGCCGTTGAGGTAGGCACCGAAAAGGTTTCTCTTGGCCCGCAGTGTAAGCAGCAAAACCCGCAGACGGCGCCACACGGAGCCTTTGAGGTAGGCTCCAAAGAGGATTCTCTCAGCCCGCAGTGTAAGCAACAAAACACGCAGACGGCGTCACACGGAGCCTTTGAGGTAGGCTCCAAAGAGGATTCTCCCAGCCCTCAGTTAAGCAACAAAACACGCAGAGGGCGCCACATGGTGCCGTTGAGGTAGGCTCCAAAAAGGTTTCTCTTGGCCCGCAGTGTAAGCAGCAAAACCCGCAGACGGCGCCACACGGAGCCTTTGAGGTAGGCTCCAAAGAGGATTCTCTCAGCCCGCAGTGTAAGCAGCAAAACCCGCAGACGGCGCCACGCGGAGCCTTTGAGGTAGGCTCCAAAGAGGATTCTCCCAGCCCTCAGTTAAGCAACAAAACACGCAGAGGGCGCCACATGGTGCCGTTGAGGTAGGCTCCAAAAAGGTTTCTCTTGGCCCGCAGTGTAAGCAGCAAAACCCGCAGACGGCGCCACACGGAGCCTTTGAGGTAGGCTCCAAAGAGGATTCTCTCAGCCCGCAGTGTAAGCAACAAAACACGCAGACGGCGTCACACGGAGCCTTTGAGGTAGGCTCCAAAGAGTATTCTCCCAGCCCTCAGTTAAGCAACAAAACACGCAGAGGGCGCCACATGGTGCCGTTGAGGTAGGCACCGAAAAGGTTTCTCTTGGCCCGCAGTGTAAGCAGCAAAACCCGCAGACGGCGTCACACGGCGCCTTTGAGGTAGGCTCCAAAGAGGATTCTCCCAGCCCTCAGTTAAGCAACAAAACACGCAGAGGGCGCCACATGGTGCCGTTGAGGTAGGCACCGAAAAGGTTTCTCTTGGCCCGCAGTGTAAGCAGCAAAACCAGCAGACGGCGTCACACGGCGCCTTTGAGGTAGGCTCCAAAGAGTATTCTCCCAGCCCTCAGTTAAGCAACAAAACACGCAGAGGGCGCCACATGGTGCCGTTGAGGTAGGCACCGAAAAGGTTTCTCTTGGCCCGCAGTGTAAGCAGCAAAACCAGCAGACGGCGTCACACGGCGCCTTTGAGGTAGGCTCCAAAGAGGATTCTCCCAGCCCTCAGTTAAGCAACAAAACACGCAGAGGGCGCCACATGGTGCCGTTGAGGTAGGCACCGAAAAGGTTTCTCTTGGCCCGCAGTGTAAGCAGCAAAACCCGCAGACGGCGCCACACGGCGCCTTTGAGGTAGGCTCCAAAGAGGATTCTCTCAGCCCTCAGTTAAGCAACAAAACACGCAGAGGGCGCCACATGGTGCCGTTGAGGTAGGCACCGAAAAGGTTTCTCTTGGCCCGCAGTGTAAGCAGCAAAACCAGCAGACGGCGTCACACGGCGCCTTTGAGGTAGGCTCCAAAGAGGATTCTCCCAGCCCTCAGTTAAGCAACAAAACACGCAGAGGGCGCCACATGGTGCCGTTGAGGTAGGCACCGAAAAGGTTTCTCTTGGCCCGCAGTGTAAGCAGCAAAACCCGCAGACGGCGTCACACGGCGCCTTTGAGGTAGGCTCCAAAGAGGATTCTCCCAGCCCTCAGTTAAGCAACAAAACACGCAGAGGGCGCCACATGGTGCCGTTGAGGTAGGCACCGAAAAGGTTTCTCTTGGCCCGCAGTGTAAGCAGCAAAACCCGCAGACGGCGTCACACGGCGCCTTTGAGGTAGGCTCCAAAGAGTATTCTCCCAGCCCTCAGTTAAGCAACAAAACACGCAGAGGGCGCCACATGGTGCCGTTGAGGTAGGCACCGAAAAGGTTTCTCTTGGCCCGCAGTGTAAGCAGCAAAACCCGCAGACGGCGCCACACGGCGCCTTTGAGGTAGGCTCCAAAGAGGATTCTCTCAGCCCTCAGTTAAGCAACAAAACACGCAGAGGGCGCCACATGGTGCCGTTGAGGTAGGCACCGAAAAGGTTTCTCTTGGCCCGCAGTGTAAGCAGCAAAACCCGCAGACGGCGTCACACGGCGCCTTTGAGGTAGGCTCCAAAGAGGATTCTCCCAGCCCTCAGTTAAGCAACAAAACACGCAGAGGGCGCCACATGGTGCCGTTGAGGTAGGCACCGAAAAGGTTTCTCTTGGCCCGCAGTGTAAGCAGCAAAACCCGCAGACGGCGCCACACGGCGCCTTTGAGGTAGGCTCCAAAGAGGATTCTCTCAGCCCTCAGTTAAGCAACAAAACACGCAGAGGGCGCCACATGGTGCCGTTGAGGTAGGCACCGAAAAGGTTTCTCTTGGCCCGCAGTGTAAGCAGCAAAACCCGCAGACGGCGTCACACGGCGCCTTTGAGGTAGGCTCCAAAGAGGATTCTCCCAGCCCTCAGTTAAGCAACAAAACACGCAGAGGGCGCCACATGGTGCCGTTGAGGTAGGCACCGAAAAGGTTTCTCTTGGCCCGCAGTGTAAGCAGCAAAACCCGCAGACGGCGTCACACGGCGCCTTTGAGGTAGGCTCCAAAGAGGATTCTCCCAGCCCTCAGTTAAGCAACAAAACACGCAGAGGGCGCCACATGGTGCCGTTGAGGTAGGCACCGAAAAGGTTTCTCTTGGCCCGCAGTGTAAGCAGCAAAACCCGCAGACGGCGTCACACGGCGCCTTTGAGGTAGGCTCCAAAGAGGATTCTCCCAGCCCTCAGTTAAGCAACAAAACACGCAGAGGGCGCCACATGGTGCCGTTGAGGTAGGCACCGAAAAGGTTTCTCTTGGCCCGCAGTGTAAGCAGCAAAACCAGCAGACGGCGTCACACGGCGCCTTTGAGGTAGGCTCCAAAGAGTATTCTCCCAGCCCTCAGTTAAGCAACAAAACACGCAGAGGGCGCCACATGGTGCCGTTGAGGTAGGCACCGAAAAGGTTTCTCTTGGCCCGCAGTGTAAGCAGCAAAACCAGCAGACGGCGTCACACGGCGCCTTTGAGGTAGGCTCCAAAGAGGATTCTCCCAGCCCTCAGTTAAGCAACAAAACACGCAGAGGGCGCCACATGGTGCCGTTGAGGTAGGCACCGAAAAGGTTTCTCTTGGCCCGCAGTGTAAGCAGCAAAACCCGCAGACGGCGCCACACGGCGCCTTTGAGGTAGGCTCCAAAGAGGATTCTCTCAGCCCTCAGTTAAGCAACAAAACACGCAGAGGGCGCCACATGGTGCCGTTGAGGTAGGCACCGAAAAGGTTTCTCTTGGCCCGCAGTGTAAGCAGCAAAACCAGCAGACGGCGTCACACGGCGCCTTTGAGGTAGGCTCCAAAGAGGATTCTCCCAGCCCTCAGTTAAGCAACAAAACACGCAGAGGGCGCCACATGGTGCCGTTGAGGTAGGCACCGAAAAGGTTTCTCTTGGCCCGCAGTGTGAGCAGCAAAACCCGCAGACGGCGCCACACGGCGCCTTTGAGGTAGGCTCCAAAGAGGATTCTCTCAGCCCTCAGTTAAGCAACAAAACACGCAGAGGGCGCCACATGGTGCCGTTGAGGTAGGCACCGAAAAGGTTTCTCTTGGCCCGCAGTGTAAGCAGCAAAACCCGCAGACGGCGTCACACGGCGCCTTTGAGGTAGGCTCCAAAGAGGATTCTCCCAGCCCTCAGTTAAGCAACAAAACACGCAGAGGGCGCCACATGGTGCCGTTGAGGTAGGCACCGAAAAGGTTTCTCTTGGCCCGCAGTGTAAGCAGCAAAACCCGCAGACGGCGTCACACGGCGCCTTTGAGGTAGGCTCCAAAGAGGATTCTCCCAGCCCTCAGTTAAGCAACAAAACACGCAGAGGGCGCCACATGGTGCCGTTGAGGTAGGCACCGAAAAGGTTTCTCTTGGCCCGCAGTGTAAGCAGCAAAACCAGCAGACGGCGTCACACGGCGCCTTTGAGGTAGGCTCCAAAGAGGATTCTCCCAGCCCTCAGTTAAGCAACAAAACACGCAGAGGGCGCCACATGGTGCCGTTGAGGTAGGCACCGAAAAGGTTTCTCTTGGCCCGCAGTGTAAGCAGCAAAACCAGCAGACGGCGTCACACGGCGCCTTTGAGGTAGGCTCCAAAGAGGATTCTCCCAGCCCTCAGTTAAGCAACAAAACACGCAGAGGGCGCCACATGGTGCCGTTGAGGTAGGCACCGAAAAGGTTTCTCTTGGCCCGCAGTGTAAGCAGCAAAACCCGCAGACGGCGTCACACGGCGCCTTTGAGGTAGGCTCCAAAGAGGATTCTCCCAGCCCTCAGTTAAGCAACAAAACACGCAGAGGGCGCCACATGGTGCCGTTGAGGTAGGCACCGAAAAGGTTTCTCTTGGCCCGCAGTGTAAGCAGCAAAACCAGCAGACGGCGTCACACGGCGCCTTTGAGGTAGGCTCCAAAGAGGATTCTCCCAGCCCTCAGTTAAGCAACAAAACACGCAGAGGGCGCCACATGGTGCCGTTGAGGTAGGCACCGAAAAGGTTTCTCTTGGCCCGCAGTGTAAGCAGCAAAACCCGCAGACGGCGTCACACGGCGCCTTTGAGGTAGGCTCCAAAGAGGATTCTCCCAGCCCTCAGTTAAGCAACAAAACACGCAGAGGGCGCCACATGGTGCCGTTGAGGTAGGCACCGAAAAGGTTTCTCTTGGCCCGCAGTGTAAGCAGCAAAACCCGCAGACGGCGTCACACGGCGCCTTTGAGGTAGGCTCCAAAGAGGATTCTCCCAGCCCTCAGTTAAGCAACAAAACACGCAGAGGGCGCCACATGGTGCCGTTGAGGTAGGCACCGAAAAGGTTTCTCTTGGCCCGCAGTGTAAGCAGCAAAACCCGCAGACGGCGTCACACGGCGCCTTTGAGGTAGGCTCCAAAGAGGATTCTCTCAGCCCTCAGTTAAGCAACAAAACACGCAGAGGGCGCCACATGGTGCCGTTGAGGTAGGCACCGAAAAGGTTTCTCTTGGCCCGCAGTGTAAGCAGCAAAACCAGCAGACGGCGTCACACGGCGCCTTTGAGGTAGGCTCCAAAGAGGATTCTCCCAGCCCTCAGTTAAGCAACAAAACACGCAGAGGGCGCCACATGGTGCCGTTGAGGTAGGCACCGAAAAGGTTTCTCTTGGCCCGCAGTGTAAGCAGCAAAACCCGCAGACGGCGTCACACGGCGCCTTTGAGGTAGGCTCCAAAGAGGATTCTCCCAGCCCTCAGTTAAGCAACAAAACACGCAGAGGGCGCCACATGGTGCCGTTGAGGTAGGCACCGAAAAGGTTTCTCTTGGCCCGCAGTGTAAGCAGCAAAACCCGCAGACGGCGTCACACGGCGCCTTTGAGGTAGGCTCCAAAGAGGATTCTCCCAGCCCTCAGTTAAGCAACAAAACACGCAGAGGGCGCCACATGGTGCCGTTGAGGTAGGCACCGAAAAGGTTTCTCTTGGCCCGCAGTGTAAGCAGCAAAACCAGCAGACGGCGTCACACGGCGCCTTTGAGGTAGGCTCCAAAGAGGATTCTCCCAGCCCTCAGTTAAGCAACAAAACACGCAGAGGGCGCCACATGGTGCCGTTGAGGTAGGCACCGAAAAGGTTTCTCTTGGCCCGCAGTGTAAGCAGCAAAACCCGCAGACGGCATCACACGGCGCCTTTGAGGTAGGCTCCAAAGAGGATTCTCTCAGCCCTCAGTTAAGCAACAAAACACGCAGAGGGCGCCACATGGTGCCGTTGAGGTAGGCACCGAAAAGGTTTCTCTTGGCCCGCAGTGTAAGCAGCAAAACCCGCAGACGGCATCACACGGCGCCTTTGAGGTAGGCTCCAAAGAGGATTCTCTCAGCCCTCAGTTAAGCAACAAAACACGCAGAGGGCGCCACATGGTGCCGTTGAGGTAGGCACCGAAAAGGTTTCTCTTGGCCCGCAGTGTAAGCAGCAAAACCCGCAGACGGCGTCACACGGCGCCTTTGAGGTAGGCTCCAAAGAGGATTCTCCCAGCCCTCAGTTAAGCAACAAAACACGCAGAGGGCGCCACATGGTGCCGTTGAGGTAGGCACCGAAAAGGTTTCTCTTGGCCCGCAGTGTAAGCAGCAAAACCCGCAGACGGCGTCACACGGCGCCTTTGAGGTAGGCTCCAAAGAGGATTCTCCCAGCCCTCAGTTAAGCAACAAAACACGCAGAGGGCGCCACATGGTGCCGTTGAGGTAGGCACCGAAAAGGTTTCTCTTGGCCCGCAGTGTAAGCAGCAAAACCCGCAGACGGCGTCACACGGCGCCTTTGAGGTAGGCTCCAAAGAGGATTCTCCCAGCCCTCAGTTAAGCAACAAAACACGCAGAGGGCGCCACATGGTGCCGTTGAGGTAGGCACCGAAAAGGTTTCTCTTGGCCCGCAGTGTAAGCAGCAAAACCAGCAGACGGCGTCACACGGCGCCTTTGAGGTAGGCTCCAAAGAGGATTCTCCCAGCCCTCAGTTAAGCAACAAAACACGCAGAGGGCGCCACATGGTGCCGTTGAGGTAGGCACCGAAAAGGTTTCTCTTGGCCCGCAGTGTAAGCAGCAAAACCCGCAGACGGCATCACACGGCGCCTTTGAGGTAGGCTCCAAAGAGGATTCTCTCAGCCCTCAGTTAAGCAACAAAACACGCAGAGGGCGCCACATGGTGCCGTTGAGGTAGGCACCGAAAAGGTTTCTCTTGGCCCGCAGTGTAAGCAGCAAAACCCGCAGACGGCATCACACGGCGCCTTTGAGGTAGGCTCCAAAGAGGATTCTCTCAGCCCTCAGTTAAGCAACAAAACACGCAGAGGGCGCCACATGGTGCCGTTGAGGTAGGCACCGAAAAGGTTTCTCTTGGCCCGCAGTGTAAGCAGCAAAACCCGCAGACGGCGTCACACGGCGCCTTTGAGGTAGGCTCCAAAGAGGATTCTCCCAGCCCTCAGTTAAGCAACAAAACACGCAGAGGGCGCCACATGGTGCCGTTGAGGTAGGCACCGAAAAGGTTTCTCTTGGCCCGCAGTGTAAGCAGCAAAACCAGCAGACGGCGTCACACGGCGCCTTTGAGGTAGGCTCCAAAGAGGATTCTCCCAGCCCTCAGTTAAGCAACAAAACACGCAGAGGGCGCCACATGGTGCCGTTGAGGTAGGCACCGAAAAGGTTTCTCTTGGCCCGCAGTGTAAGCAGCAAAACCCGCAGACGGCATCACACGGCGCCTTTGAGGTAGGCTCCAAAGAGGATTCTCTCAGCCCTCAGTTAAGCAACAAAACACGCAGAGGGCGCCACATGGTGCCGTTGAGGTAGGCACCGAAAAGGTTTCTCTTGGCCCGCAGTGTAAGCAGCAAAACCCGCAGACGGCATCACACGGCGCCTTTGAGGTAGGCTCCAAAGAGGATTCTCTCAGCCCTCAGTTAAGCAACAAAACACGCAGAGGGCGCCACATGGTGCCGTTGAGGTAGGCACCGAAAAGGTTTCTCTTGGCCCGCAGTGTAAGCAGCAAAACCCGCAGACGGCGTCACACGGCGCCTTTGAGGTAGGCTCCAAAGAGGATTCTCCCAGCCCTCAGTTAAGCAACAAAACACGCAGAGGGCGCCACATGGTGCCGTTGAGGTAGGCACCGAAAAGGTTTCTCTTGGCCCGCAGTGTAAGCAGCAAAACCCGCAGACGGCGTCACACGGCGCCTTTGAGGTAGGCTCCAAAGAGGATTCTCCCAGCCCTCAGTTAAGCAACAAAACACGCAGAGGGCGCCACATGGTGCCGTTGAGGTAGGCACCGAAAAGGTTTCTCTTGGCCCGCAGTGTAAGCAGCAAAACCCGCAGACGGCGTCACACGGCGCCTTTGAGGTAGGCTCCAAAGAGGATTCTCCCAGCCCTCAGTTAAGCAACAAAACACGCAGAGGGCGCCACATGGTGCCGTTGAGGTAGGCACCGAAAAGGTTTCTCTTGGCCCGCAGTGTAAGCAGCAAAACCAGCAGACGGCGTCACACGGCGCCTTTGAGGTAGGCTCCAAAGAGGATTCTCTCAGCCCTCAGTTAAGCAACAAAACACGCAGAGGGCGCCACATGGTGCCGTTGAGGTAGGCACCGAAAAGGTTTCTCTTGGCCCGCAGTGTAAGCAGCAAAACCCGCAGACGGCGTCACACGGCGCCTTTGAGGTAGGCTCCAAAGAGGATTCTCCCAGCCCTCAGTTAAGCAACAAAACACGCAGAGGGCGCCACATGGTGCCGTTGAGGTAGGCACCGAAAAGGTTTCTCTTGGCCCGCAGTGTAAGCAGCAAAACCAGCAGACGGCGTCACACGGCGCCTTTGAGGTAGGCTCCAAAGAGGATTCTCTCAGCCCTCAGTTAAGCAACAAAACACGCAGAGGGCGCCACATGGTGCCGTTGAGGTAGGCACCGAAAAGGTTTCTCTTGGCCCGCAGTGTAAGCAGCAAAACCCGCAGACGGCATCACACGGCGCCTTTGAGGTAGGCTCCAAAGAGGATTCTCCCAGCCCTCAGTTAAGCAACAAAACACGCAGAGGGCGCCACATGGTGCCGTTGAGGTAGGCACCGAAAAGGTTTCTCTTGGCCCGCAGTGTAAGCAGCAAAACCCGCAGACGGCATCACACGGCGCCTTTGAGGTAGGCTCCAAAGAGGATTCTCTCAGCCCTCAGTTAAGCAACAAAACACGCAGAGGGCGCCACATGGTGCCGTTGAGGTAGGCACCGAAAAGGTTTCTCTTGGCCCGCAGTGTAAGCAGTAAAACCCGCAGACGGCGCCACACGAAGCCTTTGAGGTAGGCTCCAAAGAGGATGCTCCCAGCCCTCAGTTAAGCAACAAAACACGCAGAGGGCGCCACATGGTGCCGTTGAGGTAGGCACCGAAAAGGTTTCTCTTGGCCCGCAGTGTAAGCAGCAAAACCCGCAGACGGCGCCACACGAAGCCTTTGAGGTAGGCTCCAAAGAGGATTCTCTCAGCCCTCAGTTAAGCAACAAAACACGCAGAGGGCGCCACATGGTGCCGTTGAGGTAGGCACCGAAAAGGTTTCTCTTGGCCCGCAGTGTAAGCAGCAAAACCCGCAGACGGCGCCACACGAAGCCTTTGAGGTAGGCTCCAAAGAGGATTCTCCCAGCCCTCAGTTAAGCAACAAAACACGCAGAGGGCGCCACATGGTGCCGTTGAGGTAGGCACCGAAAAGGTTTCTCTTGGCCCGCAGTGTAAGCAGTAAAACCCGCAGACGGCGCCACACGAAGCCTTTGAGGTAGGCTCCAAAGAGGATTCTCCCAGCCCTCAGTTAAGCAACAAAACACGCAGAGGGCGCCACATGGTGCCGTTGAGGTAGGCACCGAAAAGGTTTCTCTTGGCCCGCAGTGTAAGCAGTAAAACCCGCAGACGGCGCCACACGAAGCCTTTGAGGTAGGCTCCAAAGAGGATTCTCCCAGCCCTCAGTTAAGCAACAAAACACGCAGAGGGCGCCACATGGTGCCGTTGAGGTAGGCACCGAAAAGGTTTCTCTTGGCCCGCAGTGTAAGCAGCAAAACCCGCAGACGGCGCCACACGAAGCCTTTGAGGTAGGCTCCAAAGAGGATTCTCCCAGCCCTCAGTTAAGCAACAAAACACGCAGAGGGCGCCACATGGTGCCGTTGAGGTAGGCACCGAAAAGGTTTCTCTTGGCCCGCAGTGTAAGCAGCAAAACCCGCAGACGGCATCACACGGCGCCTTTGAGGTAGGCTCCAAAGAGGATTCTCTCAGCCCTCAGTTAAGCAACAAAACACGCAGAGGGCGCCACATGGTGCCGTTGAGGTAGGCACCGAAAAGGTTTCTCTTGGCCCGCAGTGTAAGCAGCAAAACCCGCAGACGGCATCACACGAGGCCTTTGAGGTAGGCTCCAAAGAGGATTCTCTCAGCCCTCAGTTAAGCAACAAAACACGCAGAGGGCGCCACATGGTGCCGTTGAGGTAGGCACCGAAAAGGTTTCTCTTGGCCCGCAGTGTAAGCAGCAAAACCCGCAGACGGCGTCACACGGCGCCTTTGAGGTAGGCTCCAAAGAGGATTCTCTCAGCCCTCAGTTAAGCAACAAAACACGCAGAGGGCGCCACATGGTGCCGTTGAGGTAGGCACCGAAAAGGTTTCTCTTGGCCCGCAGTGTAAGCAGCAAAACCCGCAGACGGCATCACACGGCGCCTTTGAGGTAGGCTCCAAAGAGGATTCTCCCAGCCCTCAGTTAAGCAACAAAACACGCAGAGGGCGCCACATGGTGCCGTTGAGGTAGGCACCGAAAAGGTTTCTCTTGGCCCGCAGTGTAAGCAGCAAAACCCGCAGACGGCATCACACGGCGCCTTTGAGGTAGGCTCCAAAGAGGATTCTCTCAGCCCTCAGTTAAGCAACAAAACACGCAGAGGGCGCCACATGGTGCCGTTGAGGTAGGCACCGAAAAGGTTTCTCTTGGCCCGCAGTGTAAGCAGTAAAACCCGCAGACGGCGCCACACGAAGCCTTTGAGGTAGGCTCCAAAGAGGATTCTCTCAGCCCTCAGTTAAGCAACAAAACACGCAGAGGGCGCCACATGGTGCCGTTGAGGTAGGCACCGAAAAGGTTTCTCTTGGCCCGCAGTGTAAGCAGCAAAACCCGCAGACGGCATCACACGGCGCCTTTGAGGTAGGCTCCAAAGAGGATTCTCCCAGCCCTCAGTTAAGCAACAAAACACGCAGAGGGCGCCACATGGTGCCGTTGAGGTAGGCACCGAAAAGGTTTCTCTTGGCCCGCAGTGTAAGCAGCAAAACCCGCAGACGGCATCACACGGCGCCTTTGAGGTAGGCTCCAAAGAGGATTCTCCCAGCCCTCAGTTAAGCAACAAAACACGCAGAGGGCGCCACATGGTGCCGTTGAGGTAGGCACCGAAAAGGTTTCTCTTGGCCCGCAGTGTAAGCAGCAAAACCCGCAGACGGCATCACACGGCGCCTTTGAGGTAGGCTCCAAAGAGGATTCTCCCAGCCCTCAGTTAAGCAACAAAACACGCAGAGGGCGCCACATGGTGCCGTTGAGGTAGGCACCGAAAAGGTTTCTCTCAGCCCGCAGTGTAAGCAGCAAAACCCGCAGACGGCATCACACGGCGCCTTTGAGGTAGGCTCCAAAGAGGATTCTCTCAGCCCTCAGTTAAGCAACAAAACACGCAGAGGGCGCCACATGGTGCCGTTGAGGTAGGCACCGAAAAGGTTTCTCTTGGCCCGCAGTGTAAGCAGCAAAACCCGCAGACGGCATCACACGGCGCCTTTGAGGTAGGCTCCAAAGAGGATTCTCCCAGCCCTCAGTTAAGCAACAAAACACGCAGAGGGCGCCACATGGTGCCGTTGAGGTAGGCACCGAAAAGGTTTCTCTTGGCCCGCAGTGTAAGCAGCAAAACCCGCAGACGGCATCACACGGCGCCTTTGAGGTAGGCTCCAAAGAGGATTCTCCCAGCCCTCAGTTAAGCAACAAAACACGCAGAGGGCGCCACATGGTGCCGTTGAGGTAGGCACCGAAAAGGTTTCTCTTGGCCCGCAGTGTAAGCAGCAAAACCCGCAGACGGCATCACACGGCGCCTTTGAGGTAGGCTCCAAAGAGGATTCTCCCAGCCCTCAGTTAAGCAACAAAACACGCAGAGGGCGCCACATGGTGCCGTTGAGGTAGGCTCCAAAAAGGTTTCTCTCAGCCCGCAGTGTAAGCAGCAAAACCCGCAGACGGCGCCACACGAAGCCTTTGAGGTAGGCTCCAAAGAGGATTCTCTCAGCCCTCAGTTAAGCAACAAAACACGCAGAGGGCGCCACATGGTGCCGTTGAGGTAGGCACCGAAAAGGTTTCTCTTGGCCCGCAGTGTAAGCAGCAAAACCCGCAGACGGCATCACACGGCGCCTTTGAGGTAGGCTCCAAAGAGGATTCTCCCAGCCCTCAGTTAAGCAACAAAACACGCAGAGGGCGCCACATGGTGCCGTTGAGGTAGGCACCGAAAAGGTTTCTCTTGGCCCGCAGTGTAAGCAGCAAAACCCGCAGACGGCATCACACGGCGCCTTTGAGGTAGGCTCCAAAGAGGATTCTCTCAGCCCTCAGTTAAGCAACAAAACACGCAGAGGGCGCCACATGGTGCCGTTGAGGTAGGCACCGAAAAGGTTTCTCTTGGCCCGCAGTGTAAGCAGTAAAACCCGCAGACGGCGCCACACGAAGCCTTTGAGGTAGGCTCCAAAGAGGATTCTCCCAGCCCTCAGTTAAGCAACAAAACACGCAGAGGGCGCCACATGGTGCCGTTGAGGTAGGCACCGAAAAGGTTTCTCTTGGCCCGCAGTGTAAGCAGCAAAACCCGCAGACGGCGCCACACGAAGCCTTTGAGGTAGGCTCCAAAGAGGATTCTCCCAGCCCTCAGTTAAGCAACAAAACACACAGAGGGCGCCACATGGTGCCGTTGAGGTAGGCACCGAAAAGGTTTCTCTTGGCCCGCAGTGTAAGCAGTAAAACCCGCAGACGGCGCCACACGAAGCCTTTGAGGTAGGCTCCAAAGAGGATTCTCTCAGCCCTCAGTTAAGCAACAAAACACGCAGAGGGCGCCACATGGTGCCGTTGAGGTAGGCACCGAAAAGGTTTCTCTTGGCCCGCAGTGTAAGCAGTAAAACCCGCAGACGGCGCCACACGAAGCCTTTGAGGTAGGCTCCAAAGAGGATTCTCTCAGCCCTCAGTTAAGCAACAAAACACGCAGAGGGCGCCACATGGTGCCGTTGAGGTAGGCACCGAAAAGGTTTCTCTTGGCCCGCAGTGTAAGCAGCAAAACCCGCAGACGGCGCCACACGAAGCCTTTGAGGTAGGCTCCAAAGAGGATTCTCCCAGCCCTCAGTTAAGCAACAAAACACGCAGAGGGCGCCACATGGTGCCGTTGAGGTAGGCACCGAAAAGGTTTCTCTTGGCCCGCAGTGTAAGCAGTAAAACCCGCAGACGGCGCCACACGAAGCCTTTGAGGTAGGCTCCAAAGAGGATTCTCCCAGCCCTCAGTTAAGCAACAAAACACGCAGAGGGCGCCACATGGTGCCGTTGAGGTAGGCACCGAAAAGGTTTCTCTTGGCCCGCAGTGTAAGCAGCAAAACCCGCAGACGGCGCCACACGAAGCCTTTGAGGTAGGCTCCAAAGAGGATTCTCCCAGCCCTCAGTTAAGCAACAAAACACGCAGAGGGCGCCACATGGTGCCGTTGAGGTAGGCACCGAAAAGGTTTCTCTTGGCCCGCAGTGTAAGCAGCAAAACCCGCAGACGGCATCACACGGCGCCTTTGAGGTAGGCTCCAAAGAGGATTCTCTCAGCCCTCAGTTAAGCAACAAAACACGCAGAGGGCGCCACATGGTGCCGTTGAGGTAGGCACCGAAAAGGTTTCTCTTGGCCCGCAGTGTAAGCAGCAAAACCCGCAGACGGCATCACACGAGGCCTTTGAGGTAGGCTCCAAAGAGGATTCTCTCAGCCCTCAGTTAAGCAACAAAACACGCAGAGGGCGCCACATGGTGCCGTTGAGGTAGGCACCGAAAAGGTTTCTCTTGGCCCGCAGTGTAAGCAGCAAAACCCGCAGACGGCGTCACACGGCGCCTTTGAGGTAGGCTCCAAAGAGGATTCTCCCAGCCCTCAGTTAAGCAACAAAACACGCAGAGGGCGCCACATGGTGCCGTTGAGGTAGGCACCGAAAAGGTTTCTCTTGGCCCGCAGTGTAAGCAGCAAAACTCGCAGACGGCATCACACGGCGCCTTTGAGGTAGGCTCCAAAGAGGATTCTCTCAGCCCTCAGTTAAGCAACAAAACACGCAGAGGGCGCCACATGGTGCCGTTGAGGTAGGCACCGAAAAGGTTTCTCTTGGCCCGCAGTGTAAGCAGTAAAACCCGCAGACGGCGCCACACGAAGCCTTTGAGGTAGGCTCCAAAGAGGATTCTCCCAGCCCTCAGTTAAGCAACAAAACACGCAGAGGGCGCCACATGGTGCCGTTGAGGTAGGCACCGAAAAGGTTTCTCTTGGCCCGCAGTGTAAGCAGCAAAACCCGCAGACGGCGCCACACGAAGCCTTTGAGGTAGGCTCCAAAGAGGATTCTCCCAGCCCTCAGTTAAGCAACAAAACACGCAGAGGGCGCCACATGGTGCCGTTGAGGTAGGCACCGAAAAGGTTTCTCTTGGCCCGCAGTGTAAGCAGTAAAACCCGCAGACGGCGCCACACGAAGCCTTTGAGGTAGGCTCCAAAGAGGATTCTCTCAGCCCTCAGTTAAGCAACAAAACACGCAGAGGGCGCCACATGGTGCCGTTGAGGTAGGCACCGAAAAGGTTTCTCTTGGCCCGCAGTGTAAGCAGTAAAACCCGCAGACGGCGCCACACGAAGCCTTTGAGGTAGGCTCCAAAGAGGATTCTCTCAGCCCTCAGTTAAGCAACAAAACACGCAGAGGGCGCCACATGGTGCCGTTGAGGTAGGCACCGAAAAGGTTTCTCTTGGCCCGCAGTGTAAGCAGCAAAACCCGCAGACGGCGCCACACGAAGCCTTTGAGGTAGGCTCCAAAGAGGATTCTCCCAGCCCTCAGTTAAGCAACAAAACACGCAGAGGGCGCCACATGGTGCCGTTGAGGTAGGCACCGAAAAGGTTTCTCTTGGCCCGCAGTGTAAGCAGCAAAACCCGCAGACGGCATCACACGGCGCCTTTGAGGTAGGCTCCAAAGAGGATTCTCCCAGCCCTCAGTTAAGCAACAAAACACGCAGAGGGCGCCACATGGTGCCGTTGAGGTAGGCACCGAAAAGGTTTCTCTTGGCCCGCAGTGTAAGCAGTAAAACCCGCAGACGGCGCCACACGAAGCCTTTGAGGTAGGCTCCAAAGAGGATTCTCTCAGCCCTCAGTTAAGCAACAAAACACGCAGAGGGCGCCACATGGTGCCGTTGAGGTAGGCACCGAAAAGGTTTCTCTTGGCCCGCAGTGTAAGCAGCAAAACCCGCAGACGGCGCCACACGAAGCCTTTGAGGTAGGCTCCAAAGAGGATTCTCCCAGCCCTCAGTTAAGCAACAAAACACGCAGAGGGCGCCACATGGTGCCGTTGAGGTAGGCACCGAAAAGGTTTCTCTTGGCCCGCAGTGTAAGCAGTAAAACCCGCAGACGGCGCCACACGAAGCCTTTGAGGTAGGCTCCAAAGAGGATTCTCCCAGCCCTCAGTTAAGCAACAAAACACGCAGAGGGCGCCACATGGTGCCGTTGAGGTAGGCACCGAAAAGGTTTCTCTTGGCCCGCAGTGTAAGCAGTAAAACCCGCAGACGGCGCCACACGAAGCCTTTGAGGTAGGCTCCAAAGAGGATTCTCCCAGCCCTCAGTTAAGCAACAAAACACGCAGAGGGCGCCACATGGTGCCGTTGAGGTAGGCACCGAAAAGGTTTCTCTTGGCCCGCAGTGTAAGCAGTAAAACCCGCAGACGGCGCCACACGAAGCCTTTGAGGTAGGCTCCAAAGAGGATTCTCTCAGCCCTCAGTTAAGCAACAAAACACGCAGAGGGCGCCACATGGTGCCGTTGAGGTAGGCACCGAAAAGGTTTCTCTTGGCCCGCAGTGTAAGCAGTAAAACCCGCAGACGGCGCCACACGAAGCCTTTGAGGTAGGCTCCAAAGAGGATTCTCCCAGCCCTCAGTTAAGCAACAAAACACGCAGAGGGCGCCACATGGTGCCGTTGAGGTAGGCACCGAAAAGGTTTCTCTTGGCCCGCAGTGTAAGCAGTAAAACCCGCAGACGGCGCCACACGAAGCCTTTGAGGTAGGCTCCAAAGAGGATTCTCCCAGCCCTCAGTTAAGCAACAAAACACGCAGAGGGCGCCACATGGTGCCGTTGAGGTAGGCACCGAAAAGGTTTCTCTTGGCCCGCAGTGTAAGCAGTAAAACCCGCAGACGGCGCCACACGAAGCCTTTGAGGTAGGCTCCAAAGAGGATTCTCCCAGCCCTCAGTTAAGCAACAAAACACGCAGAGGGCGCCACATGGTGCCGTTGAGGTAGGCACCGAAAAGGTTTCTCTTGGCCCGCAGTGTAAGCAGTAAAACCCGCAGACGGCGCCACACGAAGCCTTTGAGGTAGGCTCCAAAGAGGATTCTCCCAGCCCTCAGTTAAGCAACAAAACACGCAGAGGGCGCCACATGGTGCCGTTGAGGTAGGCACCGAAAAGGTTTCTCTTGGCCCGCAGTGTAAGCAGTAAAACCCGCAGACGGCGCCACACGAAGCCTTTGAGGTAGGCTCCAAAGAGGATTCTCTCAGCCCTCAGTTAAGCAACAAAACACGCAGAGGGCGCCACATGGTGCCGTTGAGGTAGGCACCGAAAAGGTTTCTCTTGGCCCGCAGTGTAAGCAGCAAAACCCGCAGACGGCGCCACACGAAGCCTTTGAGGTAGGCTCCAAAGAGGATTCTCCCAGCCCTCAGTTAAGCAACAAAACACGCAGAGGGCGCCACATGGTGCCGTTGAGGTAGGCACCGAAAAGGTTTCTCTTGGCCCGCAGTGTAAGCAGTAAAACCCGCAGACGGCGCCACACGAAGCCTTTGAGGTAGGCTCCAAAGAGGATTCTCCCAGCCCTCAGTTAAGCAACAAAACACGCAGAGGGCGCCACATGGTGCCGTTGAGGTAGGCACCGAAAAGGTTTCTCTTGGCCCGCAGTGTAAGCAGTAAAACCCGCAGACGGCGTCACACGAAGCCTTTGAGGTAGGCTCCAAAGAGGATTCTCTCAGCCCTCAGTTAAGCAACAAAACACGCAGAGGGCGCCACATGGTGCCGTTGAGGTAGGCACCGAAAAGGTTTCTCTTGGCCCGCAGTGTAAGCAGTAAAACCCGCAGACGGCGCCACACGAAGCCTTTGAGGTAGGCTCCAAAGAGGATTCTCCCAGCCCTCAGTTAAGCAACAAAACACGCAGAGGGCGCCACATGGTGCCGTTGAGGTAGGCACCGAAAAGGTTTCTCTTGGCCCGCAGTGTAAGCAGTAAAACCCGCAGACGGCGCCACACGAAGCCTTTGAGGTAGGCTCCAAAGAGGATTCTCCCAGCCCTCAGTTAAGCAACAAAACACGCAGAGGGCGCCACATGGTGCCGTTGAGGTAGGCACCGAAAAGGTTTCTCTTGGCCCGCAGTGTAAGCAGTAAAACCCGCAGACGGCGCCACACGAAGCCTTTGAGGTAGGCTCCAAAGAGGATTCTCCCAGCCCTCAGTTAAGCAACAAAACACGCAGAGGGCGCCACATGGTGCCGTTGAGGTAGGCACCGAAAAGGTTTCTCTTGGCCCGCAGTGTAAGCAGTAAAACCCGCAGACGGCGCCACACGAAGCCTTTGAGGTAGGCTCCAAAGAGGATTCTCCCAGCCCTCAGTTAAGCAACAAAACACGCAGAGGGCGCCACATGGTGCCGTTGAGGTAGGCACCGAAAAGGTTTCTCTTGGCCCGCAGTGTAAGCAGTAAAACCCGCAGACGGCGCCACACGAAGCCTTTGAGGTAGGCTCCAAAGAGGATTCTCCCAGCCCTCAGTTAAGCAACAAAACACGCAGAGGGCGCCACATGGTGCCGTTGAGGTAGGCACCGAAAAGGTTTCTCTTGGCCCGCAGTGTAAGCAGTAAAACCCGCAGACGGCGCCACACGAAGCCTTTGAGGTAGGCTCCAAAGAGGATTCTCTCAGCCCTCAGTTAAGCAACAAAACACGCAGAGGGCGCCACATGGTGCCGTTGAGGTAGGCACCGAAAAGGTTTCTCTTGGCCCGCAGTGTAAGCAGTAAAACCCGCAGACGGCGCCACACGAAGCCTTTGAGGTAGGCTCCAAAGAGGATTCTCCCAGCCCTCAGTTAAGCAACAAAACACGCAGAGGGCGCCACATGGTGCCGTTGAGGTAGGCACCGAAAAGGTTTCTCTTGGCCCGCAGTGTAAGCAGTAAAACCCGCAGACGGCGCCACACGAAGCCTTTGAGGTAGGCTCCAAAGAGGATTCTCTCAGCCCTCAGTTAAGCAACAAAACACGCAGAGGGCGCCACATGGTGCCGTTGAGGTAGGCACCGAAAAGGTTTCTCTTGGCCCGCAGTGTAAGCAGTAAAACCCGCAGACGGCGCCACACGAAGCCTTTGAGGTAGGCTCCAAAGAGGATTCTCTCAGCCCTCAGTTAAGCAACAAAACACGCAGAGGGCGCCACATGGTGCCGTTGAGGTAGGCACCGAAAAGGTTTCTCTTGGCCCGCAGTGTAAGCAGTAAAACCCGCAGACGGCGCCACACGAAGCCTTTGAGGTAGGCTCCAAAGAGGATTCTCCCAGCCCTCAGTTAAGCAACAAAACACGCAGAGGGCGCCACATGGTGCCGTTGAGGTAGGCACCGAAAAGGTTTCTCTTGGCCCGCAGTGTAAGCAGTAAAACCCGCAGACGGCGCCACACGAAGCCTTTGAGGTAGGCTCCAAAGAGGATTCTCTCAGCCCTCAGTTAAGCAACAAAACACGCAGAGGGCGCCACATGGTGCCGTTGAGGTAGGCACCGAAAAGGTTTCTCTTGGCCCGCAGTGTAAGCAGTAAAACCCGCAGACGGCGCCACACGAAGCCTTTGAGGTAGGCTCCAAAGAGGATTCTCTCAGCCCTCAGTTAAGCAACAAAACACGCAGAGGGCGCCACATGGTGCCGTTGAGGTAGGCACCGAAAAGGTTTCTCTTGGCCCGCAGTGTAAGCAGTAAAACCCGCAGACGGCGCCACACGAAGCCTTTGAGGTAGGCTCCAAAGAGGATTCTCCCAGCCCTCAGTTAAGCAACAAAACACGCAGAGGGCGCCACATGGTGCCGTTGAGGTAGGCACCGAAAAGGTTTCTCTTGGCCCGCAGTGTAAGCAGTAAAACCCGCAGACGGCGCCACACGAAGCCTTTGAGGTAGGCTCCAAAGAGGATTCTCTCAGCCCTCAGTTAAGCAACAAAACACGCAGAGGGCGCCACATGGTGCCGTTGAGGTAGGCACCGAAAAGGTTTCTCTTGGCCCGCAGTGTAAGCAGTAAAACCCGCAGACGGCGCCACACGAAGCCTTTGAGGTAGGCTCCAAAGAGGATTCTCTCAGCCCTCAGTTAAGCAACAAAACACGCAGAGGGCGCCACATGGTGCCGTTGAGGTAGGCACCGAAAAGGTTTCTCTTGGCCCGCAGTGTAAGCAGTAAAACCCGCAGACGGCGCCACACGAAGCCTTTGAGGTAGGCTCCAAAGAGGATTCTCCCAGCCCTCAGTTAAGCAACAAAACACGCAGAGGGCGCCACATGGTGCCGTTGAGGTAGGCACCGAAAAGGTTTCTCTTGGCCCGCAGTGTAAGCAGTAAAACCCGCAGACGGCGCCACACGAAGCCTTTGAGGTAGGCTCCAAAGAGGATTCTCCCAGCCCTCAGTTAAGCAACAAAACACGCAGAGGGCGCCACATGGTGCCGTTGAGGTAGGCACCGAAAAGGTTTCTCTTGGCCCGCAGTGTAAGCAGTAAAACCCGCAGACGGCGCCACACGAAGCCTTTGAGGTAGGCTCCAAAGAGGATTCTCTCAGCCCTCAGTTAAGCAACAAAACACGCAGAGGGCGCCACATGGTGCCGTTGAGGTAGGCACCGAAAAGGTTTCTCTTGGCCCGCAGTGTAAGCAGTAAAACCCGCAGACGGCGCCACACGAAGCCTTTGAGGTAGGCTCCAAAGAGGATTCTCCCAGCCCTCAGTTAAGCAACAAAACACGCAGAGGGCGCCACATGGTGCCGTTGAGGTAGGCACCGAAAAGGTTTCTCTTGGCCCGCAGTGTAAGCAGTAAAACCCGCAGACGGCGCCACACGAAGCCTTTGAGGTAGGCTCCAAAGAGGATTCTCCCAGCCCTCAGTTAAGCAACAAAACACGCAGAGGGCGCCACATGGTGCCGTTGAGGTAGGCACCGAAAAGGTTTCTCTTGGCCCGCAGTGTAAGCAGTAAAACCCGCAGACGGCGCCACACGAAGCCTTTGAGGTAGGCTCCAAAGAGGATTCTCCCAGCCCTCAGTTAAGCAACAAAACACGCAGAGGGCGCCACATGGTGCCGTTGAGGTAGGCACCGAAAAGGTTTCTCTTGGCCCGCAGTGTAAGCAGTAAAACCCGCAGACGGCGCCACACGAAGCCTTTGAGGTAGGCTCCAAAGAGGATTCTCCCAGCCCTCAGTTAAGCAACAAAACACGCAGAGGGCGCCACATGGTGCCGTTGAGGTAGGCACCGAAAAGGTTTCTCTTGGCCCGCAGTGTAAGCAGTAAAACCCGCAGACGGCGCCACACGAAGCCTTTGAGGTAGGCTCCAAAGAGGATTCTCTCAGCCCTCAGTTAAGCAACAAAACACGCAGAGGGCGCCACATGGTGCCGTTGAGGTAGGCACCGAAAAGGTTTCTCTTGGCCCGCAGTGTAAGCAGCAAAACCCGCAGACGGCGCCACACGAAGCCTTTGAGGTAGGCTCCAAAGAGGATTCTCCCAGCCCTCAGTTAAGCAACAAAACACGCAGAGGGCGCCACATGGTGCCGTTGAGGTAGGCACCGAAAAGGTTTCTCTTGGCCCGCAGTGTAAGCAGTAAAACCCGCAGACGGCGCCACACGAAGCCTTTGAGGTAGGCTCCAAAGAGGATTCTCCCAGCCCTCAGTTAAGCAACAAAACACGCAGAGGGCGCCACATGGTGCCGTTGAGGTAGGCACCGAAAAGGTTTCTCTTGGCCCGCAGTGTAAGCAGTAAAACCCGCAGACGGCGTCACACGAAGCCTTTGAGGTAGGCTCCAAAGAGGATTCTCTCAGCCCTCAGTTAAGCAACAAAACACGCAGAGGGCGCCACATGGTGCCGTTGAGGTAGGCACCGAAAAGGTTTCTCTTGGCCCGCAGTGTAAGCAGTAAAACCCGCAGACGGCGCCACACGAAGCCTTTGAGGTAGGCTCCAAAGAGGATTCTCCCAGCCCTCAGTTAAGCAACAAAACACGCAGAGGGCGCCACATGGTGCCGTTGAGGTAGGCACCGAAAAGGTTTCTCTTGGCCCGCAGTGTAAGCAGTAAAACCCGCAGACGGCGCCACACGAAGCCTTTGAGGTAGGCTCCAAAGAGGATTCTCCCAGCCCTCAGTTAAGCAACAAAACACGCAGAGGGCGCCACATGGTGCCGTTGAGGTAGGCACCGAAAAGGTTTCTCTTGGCCCGCAGTGTAAGCAGTAAAACCCGCAGACGGCGCCACACGAAGCCTTTGAGGTAGGCTCCAAAGAGGATTCTCCCAGCCCTCAGTTAAGCAACAAAACACGCAGAGGGCGCCACATGGTGCCGTTGAGGTAGGCACCGAAAAGGTTTCTCTTGGCCCGCAGTGTAAGCAGTAAAACCCGCAGACGGCGCCACACGAAGCCTTTGAGGTAGGCTCCAAAGAGGATTCTCCCAGCCCTCAGTTAAGCAACAAAACACGCAGAGGGCGCCACATGGTGCCGTTGAGGTAGGCACCGAAAAGGTTTCTCTTGGCCCGCAGTGTAAGCAGTAAAACCCGCAGACGGCGCCACACGAAGCCTTTGAGGTAGGCTCCAAAGAGGATTCTCCCAGCCCTCAGTTAAGCAACAAAACACGCAGAGGGCGCCACATGGTGCCGTTGAGGTAGGCACCGAAAAGGTTTCTCTTGGCCCGCAGTGTAAGCAGTAAAACCCGCAGACGGCGCCACACGAAGCCTTTGAGGTAGGCTCCAAAGAGGATTCTCTCAGCCCTCAGTTAAGCAACAAAACACGCAGAGGGCGCCACATGGTGCCGTTGAGGTAGGCACCGAAAAGGTTTCTCTTGGCCCGCAGTGTAAGCAGTAAAACCCGCAGACGGCGCCACACGAAGCCTTTGAGGTAGGCTCCAAAGAGGATTCTCCCAGCCCTCAGTTAAGCAACAAAACACGCAGAGGGCGCCACATGGTGCCGTTGAGGTAGGCACCGAAAAGGTTTCTCTTGGCCCGCAGTGTAAGCAGTAAAACCCGCAGACGGCGCCACACGAAGCCTTTGAGGTAGGCTCCAAAGAGGATTCTCTCAGCCCTCAGTTAAGCAACAAAACACGCAGAGGGCGCCACATGGTGCCGTTGAGGTAGGCACCGAAAAGGTTTCTCTTGGCCCGCAGTGTAAGCAGTAAAACCCGCAGACGGCGCCACACGAAGCCTTTGAGGTAGGCTCCAAAGAGGATTCTCTCAGCCCTCAGTTAAGCAACAAAACACGCAGAGGGCGCCACATGGTGCCGTTGAGGTAGGCACCGAAAAGGTTTCTCTTGGCCCGCAGTGTAAGCAGTAAAACCCGCAGACGGCGCCACACGAAGCCTTTGAGGTAGGCTCCAAAGAGGATTCTCCCAGCCCTCAGTTAAGCAACAAAACACGCAGAGGGCGCCACATGGTGCCGTTGAGGTAGGCACCGAAAAGGTTTCTCTTGGCCCGCAGTGTAAGCAGTAAAACCCGCAGACGGCGCCACACGAAGCCTTTGAGGTAGGCTCCAAAGAGGATTCTCTCAGCCCTCAGTTAAGCAACAAAACACGCAGAGGGCGCCACATGGTGCCGTTGAGGTAGGCACCGAAAAGGTTTCTCTTGGCCCGCAGTGTAAGCAGTAAAACCCGCAGACGGCGCCACACGAAGCCTTTGAGGTAGGCTCCAAAGAGGATTCTCTCAGCCCTCAGTTAAGCAACAAAACACGCAGAGGGCGCCACATGGTGCCGTTGAGGTAGGCACCGAAAAGGTTTCTCTTGGCCCGCAGTGTAAGCAGTAAAACCCGCAGACGGCGCCACACGAAGCCTTTGAGGTAGGCTCCAAAGAGGATTCTCCCAGCCCTCAGTTAAGCAACAAAACACGCAGAGGGCGCCACATGGTGCCGTTGAGGTAGGCACCGAAAAGGTTTCTCTTGGCCCGCAGTGTAAGCAGTAAAACCCGCAGACGGCGCCACACGAAGCCTTTGAGGTAGGCTCCAAAGAGGATTCTCTCAGCCCTCAGTTAAGCAACAAAACACGCAGAGGGCGCCACATGGTGCCGTTGAGGTAGGCACCGAAAAGGTTTCTCTTGGCCCGCAGTGTAAGCAGTAAAACCCGCAGACGGCGCCACACGAAGCCTTTGAGGTAGGCTCCAAAGAGGATTCTCTCAGCCCTCAGTTAAGCAACAAAACACGCAGAGGGCGCCACATGGTGCCGTTGAGGTAGGCACCGAAAAGGTTTCTCTTGGCCCGCAGTGTAAGCAGTAAAACCCGCAGACGGCGCCACACGAAGCCTTTGAGGTAGGCTCCAAAGAGGATTCTCCCAGCCCTCAGTTAAGCAACAAAACACGCAGAGGGCGCCACATGGTGCCGTTGAGGTAGGCACCGAAAAGGTTTCTCTTGGCCCGCAGTGTAAGCAGTAAAACCCGCAGACGGCGCCACACGAAGCCTTTGAGGTAGGCTCCAAAGAGGATTCTCTCAGCCCTCAGTTAAGCAACAAAACACGCAGAGGGCGCCACATGGTGCCGTTGAGGTAGGCACCGAAAAGGTTTCTCTTGGCCCGCAGTGTAAGCAGTAAAACCCGCAGACGGCGCCACACGAAGCCTTTGAGGTAGGCTCCAAAGAGGATTCTCCCAGCCCTCAGTTAAGCAACAAAACACGCAGAGGGCGCCACATGGTGCCGTTGAGGTAGGCACCGAAAAGGTTTCTCTTGGCCCGCAGTGTAAGCAGTAAAACCCGCAGACGGCGCCACACGAAGCCTTTGAGGTAGGCTCCAAAGAGGATTCTCCCAGCCCTCAGTTAAGCAACAAAACACGCAGAGGGCGCCACATGGTGCCGTTGAGGTAGGCACCGAAAAGGTTTCTCTTGGCCCGCAGTGTAAGCAGTAAAACCCGCAGACGGCGCCACACGAAGCCTTTGAGGTAGGCTCCAAAGAGGATTCTCCCAGCCCTCAGTTAAGCAACAAAACACGCAGAGGGCGCCACATGGTGCCGTTGAGGTAGGCACCGAAAAGGTTTCTCTTGGCCCGCAGTGTAAGCAGTAAAACCCGCAGACGGCGCCACACGAAGCCTTTGAGGTAGGCTCCAAAGAGGATTCTCTCAGCCCTCAGTTAAAGGGGCACTGACACATCAAAATCATATTTTTTTTTATTATCCGAAACGATTGAAAACGATGCCGGGACATTACCCTCAAAATTTGAGATTTGGGAATTCAGTATTCGTGAAGTAAAAAAACAATTTCCAAATGCCGAATTCGAAGTTCCCGCGCGATCGGCGCCGGTGCCTTGACGTCAAAAATCGCGGAGACCTGAGAGTCGACTTCCTTTCACCACTCCCGGCTGTTGCCATGGCGACCCAAAGCGAGGAGGAAAGGAGCGAGCGCCCGGCGTTGCGGCGGGCCGGTTTTGAGCGGTGTCGCCTGTTTTCCGTTGGAGGATACAAATCCAGGAGACGGCACCACAACGAACTCCCGATTTTTGGTATTTCAAAAAGAAGGGCCGTAGTGCGTTCGCAATTGCGTTAAAAAACATGTTTTAGGATTGCCGTAATTAAATGTTATAGAGATGTCGCCTACAAAGCTTCTAAATTTCCTGATTTTTGACGTCACCGATCAAAAGAAGCGAGGAGGCGAGACGCGGGAAAATCAAACGCCAAAAATAAAAAGGCGCGCGCGCGCGCGGGAAAATTTTTTTTCGCGATGCGGTTTTTTTGGCGTGTCTATGACTGCAACTTGCATCGTTTTAGACAATAAAAATAAATACCACCTTTGGGGTGTCAGTGCCCCTTTAAGCAACAAAACACGCAGAGGGCGCCACATGGTGCCGTTGAGGTAGGCACCGAAAAGGTTTCTCTTGGCCCGCAGTGTAAGCAGTAAAACCCGCAGACGGCGCCACACGAAGCCTTTGAGGTAGGCTCCAAAGAGGATTCTCTCAGCCCTCAGTTAAGCAACAAAACACGCAGAGGGCGCCACATGGTGCCGTTGAGGTAGGCACCGAAAAGGTTTCTCTTGGCCCGCAGTGTAAGCAGTAAAACCCGCAGACGGCGCCACACGAAGCCTTTGAGGTAGGCTCCAAAGAGGATTCTCTCAGCCCTCAGTTAAGCAACAAAACACGCAGAGGGCGCCACATGGTGCCGTTGAGGTAGGCACCGAAAAGGTTTCTCTTGGCCCGCAGTGTAAGCAGTAAAACCCGCAGACGGCGCCACACGAAGCCTTTGAGGTAGGCTCCAAAGAGGATTCTCTCAGCCCTCAGTTAAGCAACAAAACACGCAGAGGGCGCCACATGGTGCCGTTGAGGTAGGCACCGAAAAGGTTTCTCTTGGCCCGCAGTGTAAGCAGTAAAACCCGCAGACGGCGCCACACGAAGCCTTTGAGGTAGGCTCCAAAGAGGATTCTCTCAGCCCTCAGTTAAGCAACAAAACACGCAGAGGGCGCCACATGGTGCCGTTGATGTAGGCACCGAAAAGGTTTCTCTTGGCCCGCAGTGTAAGCAGTAAAACCCGCAGACGGCGCCACACGAAGCCTTTGAGGTAGGCTCCAAAGAGGATTCTCTCAGCCCTCAGTTAAGCAACAAAACACGCAGAGGGCGCCACATGGTGCCGTTGAGGTAGGCACCGAAAAGGTTTCTCTTGGCCCGCAGTGTAAGCAGTAAAACCCGCAGACGGCGCCACACGAAGCCTTTGAGGTAGGCTCCAAAGAGGATTCTCTCAGCCCTCAGTTAAGCAACAAAACACGCAGAGGGCGCCACATGGTGCCGTTGAGGTAGGCACCGAAAAGGTTTCTCTTGGCCCGCAGTGTAAGCAGTAAAACCCGCAGACGGCGCCACACGAAGCCTTTGAGGTAGGCTCCAAAGAGGATTCTCTCAGCCCTCAGTTAAGCAACAAAACACGCAGAGGGCGCCACATGGTGCCGTTGAGGTAGGCACCGAAAAGGTTTCTCTTGGCCCGCAGTGTAAGCAGTAAAACCCGCAGACGGCGCCACACGAAGCCTTTGAGGTAGGCTCCAAAGAGGATTCTCCCAGCCCTCAGTTAAGCAACAAAACACGCAGAGGGCGCCACATGGTGCCGTTGAGGTAGGCACCGAAAAGGTTTCTCTTGGCCCGCAGTGTAAGCAGTAAAACCCGCAGACGGCGCCACACGAAGCCTTTGAGGTAGGCTCCAAAGAGGATTCTCTCAGCCCTCAGTTAAGCAACAAAACACGCAGAGGGCGCCACATGGTGCCGTTGAGGTAGGCACCGAAAAGGTTTCTCTTGGCCCGCAGTGTAAGCAGTAAAACCCGCAGACGGCGCCACACGAAGCCTTTGAGGTAGGCTCCAAAGAGGATTCTCTCAGCTCTCAGTTAAGCAACAAAACACGCAGAGGGCGCCACATGGTGCCGTTGAGGTAGGCACCGAAAAGGTTTCTCTTGGCCCGCAGTGTAAGCAGTAAAACCCGCAGACGGCGCCACACGAAGCCTTTGAGGTAGGCTCCAAAGAGGATTCTCTCAGCCCTCAGTTAAGCAACAAAACACGCAGAGGGCGCCACATGGTGCCGTTGAGGTAGGCACCGAAAAGGTTTCTCTTGGCCCGCAGTGTAAGCAGTAAAACCCGCAGACGGCGCCACACGAAGCCTTTGAGGTAGGCTCCAAAGAGGATTCTCCCAGCCCTCAGTTAAGCAACAAAACACGCAGAGGGCGCCACATGGTGCCGTTGAGGTAGGCACCGAAAAGGTTTCTCTTGGCCCGCAGTGTAAGCAGTAAAACCCGCAGACGGCGCCACACGAAGCCTTTGAGGTAGGCTCCAAAGAGGATTCTCTCAGCCCTCAGTTAAGCAACAAAACACGCAGAGGGCGCCACATGGTGCCGTTGAGGTAGGCACCGAAAAGGTTTCTCTTGGCCCGCAGTGTAAGCAGCAATACCCGCAGACGGCGCCACACGAAGCCTTTGAGGTAGGCTCCAAAGAGGATTCTCCCAGCCCTCAGTTAAGCAACAAAACACGCAGAGGGCGCCACATGGTGCCGTTGAGGTAGGCACCGAAAAGGTTTCTCTTGGCCCGCAGTGTAAGCAGTAAAACCCGCAGACGGCGCCACACGAAGCCTTTGAGGTAGGCTCCAAAGAGGATTCTCCCAGCCCTCAGTTAAGCAACAAAACACGCAGAGGGCGCCACATGGTGCCGTTGAGGTAGGCACCGAAAAGGTTTCTCTTGGCCCGCAGTGTAAGCAGTAAAACCCGCAGACGGCGCCACACGAAGCCTTTGAGGTAGGCTCCAAAGAGGATTCTCCCAGCCCTCAGTTAAGCAACAAAACACGCAGAGGGCGCCACATGGTGCCGTTGAGGTAGGCACCGAAAAGGTTTCTCTTGGCCCGCAGTGTAAGCAGCAATACCCGCAGACGGCGCCACACGAAGCCTTTGAGGTAGGCTCCAAAGAGGATTCTCTCAGCCCTCAGTTAAGCAACAAAACACGCAGAGGGCGCCACATGGTGCCGTTGAGGTAGGCACCGAAAAGGTTTCTCTTGGCCCGCAGTGTAAGCAGCAAAACCCGCAGACGGCGCCACACGAAGCCTTTGAGGTAGGCTCCAAAGAGGATTCTCCCAGCCCTCAGTTAAGCAACAAAACACGCAGAGGGCGCCACATGGTGCCGTTGAGGTAGGCACCGAAAAGGTTTCTCTTGGCCCGCAGTGTAAGCAGCAATACCCGCAGACGGCGCCACACGAAGCCTTTGAGGTAGGCTCCAAAGAGGATTCTCCCAGCCCTCAGTTAAGCAACAAAACACGCAGAGGGCGACACATGGTGCCGTTGAGGTAGGCACCGAAAAGGTTTCTCTTGGCCCGCAGTGTAAGCAGCAATACCCGCAGACGGCGTCACACGGCGCCTTTGAGGTAGGCTCCAAAGAGGATTCTCTCAGCCCTCAGTTAAGCAACAAAACACGCAGAGGGCGCCACATGGTGCCGTTGAGGTAGGCACCGAAAAGGTTTCTCTTGGCCCGCAGTGTAAGCAGCAAAACCCGCAGACGGCGTCACACGGCGCCTTTGAGGTAGGCTCCAAAGAGGATTCTCCCAGCCCTCAGTTAAGCAACAAAACACGCAGAGGGCGCCACATGGTGCCGTTGAGGTAGGCACCGAAAAGGTTTCTCTTGGCCCGCAGTGTAAGCAGCAAAACCCGCAGACGGCGTCACACGGCGCCTTTGAGGTAGGCTCCAAAGAGGATTCTCCCAGCCCTCAGTTAAGCAACAAAACACGCAGAGGGCGCCACATGGTGCCGTTGAGGTAGGCACCGAAAAGGTTTCTCTTGGCCCGCAGTGTAAGCAGTAAAACCCGCAGACGGCGCCACACGAAGCCTTTGAGGTAGGCTCCAAAGAGGATTCTCTCAGCCCTCAGTTAAGCAACAAAACACGCAGAGGGCGCCACATGGTGCCGTTGAGGTAGGCACCGAAAAGGTTTCTCTTGGCCCGCAGTGTAAGCAGTAAAACCCGCAGACGGCGCCACACGAAGCCTTTGATGTAGGCTCCAAAGAGGATTCTCCCAGCCCTCAGTTAAGCAACAAAACACGCAGAGGGCGCCACATGGTGCCGTTGAGGTAGGCACCGAAAAGGTTTCTCTTGGCCCGCAGTGTAAGCAGCAATACCCGCAGACGGCGCCACACGAAGCCTTTGAGGTAGGCTCCAAAGAGGATTCTCCCAGCCCTCAGTTAAGCAACAAAACACGCAGAGGGCGCCACATGGTGCCGTTGAGGTAGGCACCGAAAAGGTTTCTCTTGGCCCGCAGTGTAAGCAGTAAAACCCGCAGACGGCGCCACACGAAGCCTTTGAGGTAGGCTCCAAAGAGGATTCTCTCAGCCCTCAGTTAAGCAACAAAACACGCAGAGGGCGCCACATGGTGCCGTTGAGGTAGGCACCGAAAAGGTTTCTCTTGGCCCGCAGTGTAAGCAGCAATACCCGCAGACGGCGCCACACGAAGCCTTTGAGGTAGGCTCCAAAGAGGATTCTCCCAGCCCTCAGTTAAGCAACAAAACACGCAGAGGGCGCCACATGGTGCCGTTGAGGTAGGCACCGAAAAGGTTTCTCTTGGCCCGCAGTGTAAGCAGTAAAACCCGCAGACGGCGCCACACGAAGCCTTTGAGGTAGGCTCCAAAGAGGATTCTCCCAGCCCTCAGTTAAGCAACAAAACACGCAGAGGGCGCCACATGGTGCCGTTGAGGTAGGCACCGAAAAGGTTTCTCTTGGCCCGCAGTGTAAGCAGTAAAACCCGCAGACGGCGCCACACGAAGCCTTTGAGGTAGGCTCCAAAGAGGATTCTCCCAGCCCTCAGTTAAGCAACAAAACACGCAGAGGGCGCCACATGGTGCCGTTGAGGTAGGCACCGAAAAGGTTTCTCTTGGCCCGCAGTGTAAGCAGCAATACCCGCAGACGGCGCCACACGAAGCCTTTGAGGTAGGCTCCAAAGAGGATTCTCTCAGCCCTCAGTTAAGCAACAAAACACGCAGAGGGCGCCACATGGTGCCGTTGAGGTAGGCACCGAAAAGGTTTCTCTTGGCCCGCAGTGTAAGCAGCAAAACCCGCAGACGGCGCCACACGAAGCCTTTGAGGTAGGCTCCAAAGAGGATTCTCCCAGCCCTCAGTTAAGCAACAAAACACGCAGAGGGCGCCACATGGTGCCGTTGAGGTAGGCACCGAAAAGGTTTCTCTTGGCCCGCAGTGTAAGCAGCAATACCCGCAGACGGCGTCACACGGCGCCTTTGAGGTAGGCTCCAAAGAGGATTCTCTCAGCCCTCAGTTAAGCAACAAAACACGCAGAGGGCGCCACATGGTGCCGTTGAGGTAGGCACCGAAGAGGTTTCTCTTGGCCCGCAGTGTAAGCAGCAAAACCCGCAGACGGCGTCACACGGCGCCTTTGAGGTAGGCTCCAAAGAGGATTCTCCCAGCCCTCAGTTAAGCAACAAAACACGCAGAGGGCGCCACATGGTGCCGTTGAGGTAGGCACCGAAAAGGTTTCTCTTGGCCCGCAGTGTAAGCAGCAAAACCCGCAGACGGCGTCACACGGCGCCTTTGAGGTAGGCTCCAAAGAGGATTCTCCCAGCCCTCAGTTAAGCAACAAAACACGCAGAGGGCGCCACATGGTGCCGTTGAGGTAGGCACCGAAAAGGTTTCTCTTGGCCCGCAGTGTAAGCAGCAAAACCGGCAGACGGCGTCACACGGCGCCTTTGAGGTAGGCTCCAAAGAGGATTCTCCCAGCCCTCAGTTAAGCAACAAAACACGCAGAGGGCGCCACATGGTGCCGTTGAGGTAGGCACCGAAAAGGTTTCTCTTGGCCCGCAGTGTAAGCAGCAAAACCCGCAGACGGCGCCACACGAAGCCTTTGAGGTAGGCTCCAAAGAGGATTCTCTCAGCCCTCAGTTAAGCAACAAAACACGCAGAGGGCTCCACATGGTGCCGTTGAGGTAGGCTCCAAAAAGGTTTCTCTTGGCCCGCAGTGTAAGCAGCAAAACCCGCAGACGGCGCCACACGGAGCCTTTGAGGTAGGCTCCAAAGAGGATTCTCTCAGCCCGCAGTGTAAGCAACAAAACACGCAGACGGCGTCACACGGAGCCTTTGAGGTAGGCTCCAAAGAGGATTCTCTCAGCCCTCAGTTAAGCAACAAAACACGCAGAGGGCGCCACATGGTGCCGTTGAGGTAGGCTCCAAAAAGGTTTCTCTTGGCCCGCAGTGTAAGCAGCAAAACCCGCAGACGGCGCCACATGGAGCCTTTGAGGTAGGCTCCAAAGAGGATTCTCTCAGCCCTCAGTTAAGCAACAAAACACGCAGAGGGCTCCACATGGTGCCGTTGAGGTAGGCTCCAAAAAGGTTTCTCTTGGCCCGCAGTGTAAGCAGCAAAACCCGCAGACGGCGCCACACGGAGCCTTTGAGGTAGGCTCCAAAGAGGATTCTCTCAGCCCTCAGTTAAGCAACAAAACACGCAAAGGGCTCCACATGGTGCCGTTGAGGTAGGCTCCAAAAAGGTTTCTCTTGGCCCGCAGTGTAAGCAGCAAAACCCGCAGACGGCGCCACACGGAGCCTTTGAGGTAGGCTCCAAAGAGGATTCTCCCAGCCCTCAGTTAAGCAACAAAACACGCAGAGGGCTCCACATGGTGCCGTTGAGGTAGGCTCCAAAAAGGTTTCTCTTGGCCCGCATTGTAAGCAGCAAAACCCGCAGACGGCGCCACACGGAGCCTTTGAGGTAGGCTCCAAAGAGGATTCTCTCAGCCCTCAGTTAAGCAACAAAACACGCAGAGGGCTCCACATGGTGCCGTTGAGGTAGGCTCCAAAAAGGTTTCTCTTGGCCCGCAGTGTAAGCAGCAAAACCCGCAGACGGCGCCACACGAAGCCTTTGAGGTAGGCTCCAAAGAGGATTCTCTCAGCCCTCAGTTAAGCAACAAAACACGCAGAGGGCTCCACATGGTGCCGTTGAGGTAGGCTCCGAAAAGGTTTCTCTTGGCCCGCAGTGTAAGCAGCAAAACCCGCAGACGGCGCCACACGGAGCCTTTGAGGTAGGCTCCAAAGAGGATTCTCCCAGCCCTCAGTTAAGCAACAAAACACGCAGAGGGCTCCACATGGTGCCGTTGAGGTAGGCTCCAAAAAGGTTTCTCTTGGCCCGCAGTGTAAGCAGCAAAACCCGCAGACGGCGCCACACGGAGCCTTTGAGGTAGGCTCCAAAGAGGATTCTCTCAGCCCTCAGTTAAGCAACAAAACACGCAGAGGGCTCCACATGGTGCCGTTGAGGTAGGCTCCAAAAAGGTTTCTCTTGGCCCGCAGTGTAAGCAGCAAAACCCGCAGACGGCGTCACACGGCGCCTTTGAGGTAGGCTCCAAAGAGGATTCTCTCAGCCCTCAGTTAAGCAACAAAACACGCAGAGGGCTCCACATGGTGCCGTTGAGGTAGGCTCCAAAAAGGTTTCTCTTGGCCCGCAGTGTAAGCAGCAAAACCCGCAGACGGCGCCACACGGAGCCTTTGAGGTAGGCTCCAAAGAGGATTCTCTCAGCCCTCAGTTAAGCAACAAAACACGCAGAGGGCGCCACATGGTGCCGTTGAGGTAGGCTCCAAAAAGGTTTCTCTCAGCCCGCAGTGTAAGCAACAAAACACGCAGACGGCGTCACACGGCGCCTTTGAGGTAGGCTCCAAAGAGGATTCTCTCAGCCCTCAGTTAAGCAACAAAACACGCAGAGGGCTCCACATGGTGCCGTTGAGGTAGGCACCGAAAAGGTTTCTCTCAGCCCGCAGTGTAAGCAACAAAACACGCAGACGGCGTCACACGGCGCCTTTGAGGTAGGCTCCAAAGAGGATTCTCTCAGCCCTCAGTTAAGCAACAAAACACGCAGAGGGCTCCACATGGTGCCGTTGAGGTAGGCTCCAAAAAGGTTTCTCTCAGCCCGCAGTGTAAGCAACAAAACACGCAGACGGCGTCACACGGCGCCTTTGAGGTAGGCTCCAAAGAGGATTCTCTCAGCCCTCAGTTAAGCAACAAAACACGCAGAGGGCGCCACATGGTGCCGTTGAGGTAGGCACCGAAAAGGTTTCTCTTGGCCCGCAGTGTAAGCAGCAAAACCCGCAGACGGCGCCACACGGAGCCTTTGAGGTAGGCTCCAAAGAGGATTCTCTCAGCCCTCAGTTAAGCAACAAAACACGCAGACGGCGTCACACGGCGCCTTTGAGGTAGGCTCCAAAGAGGATTCTCTCAGCCCTCAGTTAAGCAACAAAACACGCAGAGGGCTCCACATGGTGCCGTTGAGGTAGGCTCCAAAAAGGTTTCTCTTGGCCTGCAGTGTAAGCAGCAAAACCCGCAGACGGCGCCACACGGAGCCTTTGAGGTAGGCTCCAAAGAGGATTCTCTCAGCCCTCAGTTAAGCAACAAAACACGCAGAGGGCGCCACATGGTGCCGTTGAGGTAGGCTCCAAAAAGGTTTCTCTCAGCCCGCAGTGTAAGCAACAAAACACGCAGACGGCGTCACACGGCGCCTTTGAGGTAGGCTCCAAAGAGGATTCTCTCAGCCCTCAGTTAAGCAACAAAACACGCAGAGGGCGCCACATGGTGCCGTTGAGGTAGGCACCGAAAAGGTTTCTCTTGGCCCGCAGTGTAAGCAGCAAAACCCGCAGACGGCGCCACACGAAGCCTTTGAGGTAGGCTCCAAAGAGGATTCTCTCAGCCCTCAGTTAAGCAACAAAACACGCAGAGGGCTCCACATGGTGCCGTTGAGGTAGGCTCCAAAAAGGTTTCTCTTGGCCCGCAGTGTAAGCAGCAAAACCCGCAGACGGCGCCACACGGAGCCTTTGAGGTAGGCTCCAAAGAGGATTCTCTCAGCCCTCAGTTAAGCAATAAAACACGCAGACGGCGTCACACGGCGCCTTTGAGGTAGGCTCCAAAGAGGATTCTCTCAGCCCTCAGTTAAGCAACAAAACACGCAGAGGGCTCCACATGGTGCCGTTGAGGTAGGCACCGAAAAGGTTTCTCTTGGCCCGCAGTGTAAGCAGCAAAACCCGCAGACGGCGCCACACGAAGCCTTTGAGGTAGGCTCCAAAGAGGATTCTCTCAGCCCTCAGTTAAGCAACAAAACACGCAGAGGGCTCCACATGGTGCCGTTGAGGTAGGCTCCAAAAAGGTTTCTCTTGGCCCGCAGTGTAAGCAGCAAAACCCGCAGACGGCGCCACACGGAGCCTTTGAGGTAGGCTCCAAAGAGGATTCTCTCAGCCCTCAGTTAAGCAATAAAACACGCAGACGGCGTCACACGGCGCCTTTGAGGTAGGCTCCAAAGAGGATTCTCTCAGCCCTCAGTTAAGCAACAAAACACGCAGAGGGCTCCACATGGTGCCGTTGAGGTAGGCTCCAAAAAGGTTTCTCTTGGCCTGCAGTGTAAGCAGCAAAACCCGCAGACGGCGCCACACGGAGCCTTTGAGGTAGGCTCCAAAGAGGATTCTCTCAGCCCTCAGTTAAGCAACAAAACACGCAGAGGGCGCCACATGGTGCCGTTGAGGTAGGCTCCAAAAAGGTTTCTCTCAGCCCGCAGTGTAAGCAGCAAAACCCGCAGACGGCGCCACACGAAGCCTTTGAGGTAGGCTCCAAAGAGGATTCTCTCAGCCCTCAGTTAAGCAACAAAACACGCAGACGGCGTCACACGGCGCCTTTGAGGTAGGCTCCAAAAAGGTTTCTCTCAGCCCGCAGTGTAAGCAGCAAAACCCGCAGACGGCGCCACACGAAGCCTTTGAGGTAGGCTCCAAAGAGGATTCTCTCAGCCCTCAGTTAAGCAACAAAACACGCAGAGGGCGCCACATGGTGCCGTTGAGGTAGGCTCCAAAAAGGTTTCTCTCAGCCCGCAGTGTAAGCAGCAAAACCCGCAGACGGCGTCACACGGCGCCTTTGAGGTAGGCTCCAAAGAGGATTCTCTCAGCCCTCAGTTAAGCAACAAAACACGCAGAGGGCGCCACATGGTGCCGTTGAGGTAGGCTCCAAAAAGGTTTCTCTCAGCCCGCAGTGTAAGCAGCAAAACCCGCAGACGGCGCCACACGAAGCCTTTGAGGTAGGCTCCAAAGAGGATTCTCTCAGCCCTCAGTTAAGCAACAAAACACGCAGAGGGCGCCACATGGTGCCGTTGAGGTAGGCTCCAAAAAGGTTTCTCTCAGCCCGCAGTGTAAGCAGCAAAACCCGCAGACGGCGTCACACGGCGCCTTTGAGGTAGGCTCCAAAGAGGATTCTCTCAGCCCTCAGTTAAGCAACAAAACACGCAGAGGGCGCCACATGGTGCCGTTGAGGTAGGCTCCAAAAAGGTTTCTCTCAGCCCGCAGTGTAAGCAGCAAAACCCGCAGACGGCGCCACACGAAGCCTTTGAGGTAGGCTCCAAAGAGGATTCTCTCAGCCCTCAGTTAAGCAACAAAACACGCAGAGGGCGCCACATGGTGCCGTTGAGGTAGGCACCGAAAAGGTTTCTCTTGGCCCGCAGTGTAAGCAGCAAAACCCGCAGACGGCGCCACACGAAGCCTTTGAGGTAGGCTCCAAACAGGATTCTCTCAGCCCTCAGTTAAGCAACAAAACACGCAGACGGCGTCACACGGCGCCTTTGAGGTAGGCTCCAAAGAGGATTCTCTCAGCCCTCAGTTAAGCAACAAAACACGCAGAGGGCGCCACATGGTGCCGTTGAGGTAGGCTCCAAAAAGGTTTCTCTCAGCCCGCAGTGTAAGCAGCAAAACCCGCAGACGGCGCCACACGAAGCCTTTGAGGTAGGCTCCAAAGAGGATTCTCTCAGCCCTCAGTTAAGCAACAAAACACGCAAAGGGCTCCACATGGTGCCGTTGAGGTAGGCTCCAAAAAGGTTTCTCTTGGCCCGCAGTGTAAGCAGCAAAACCCGCAGACGGCGCCACACGGAGCCTTTGAGGTAGGCTCCAAAGAGGATTCTCCCAGCCCTCAGTTAAGCAACAAAACACGCAGAGGGCTCCACATGGTGCCGTTGAGGTAGGCTCCAAAAAGGTTTCTCTTGGCCCGCAGTGTAAGCAGCAAAACCCGCAGACGGCGCCACACGGAGCCTTTGAGGTAGGCTCCAAAGAGGATTCTCTCAGCCCTCAGTTAAGCAACAAAACACGCAGAGGGCTCCACATGGTGCCGTTGAGGTAGGCTCCAAAAAGGTTTCTCTTGGCCCGCAGTGTAAGCAGCAAAACCCGCAGACGGCGCCACACGAAACCTTTGAGGTAGGCTCCAAAGAGGATTCTCTCAGCCCTCAGTTAAGCAACAAAACACGCAGAGGGCTCCACATGGTGCCGTTGAGGTAGGCTCCGAAAAGGTTTCTCTTGGCCCGCAGTGTAAGCAGCAAAACCCGCAGACGGCGCCACACGGAGCCTTTGAGGTAGGCTCCAAAGAGGATTCTCTCAGCCCTCAGTTAAGCAACAAAACACGCAGACGGCGTCACACGGCGCCTTTGAGGTAGGCTCCAAAGAGGATTCTCTCAGCCCTCAGTTAAGCAACAAAACACGCAGAGGGCTCCACATGGTGCCGTTGAGGTAGGCTCCAAAAAGGTTTCTCTTGGCCCGCAGTGTAAGCAGCAAAACCCGCAGACGGCGCCACACGGAGCCTTTGAGGTAGGCTCCAAAGAGGATTCTCTCAGCCCTCAGTTAAGCAACAAAACACGCAGAGGGCGCCACATGGTGCCGTTGAGGTAGGCTCCAAAAAGGTTTCTCTCAGCCCGCAGTGTAAGCAACAAAACACGCAGACGGCGTCACACGGCGCCTTTGAGGTAGGCTCCAAAGAGGATTCTCTCAGCCCTCAGTTAAGCAACAAAACACGCAGAGGGCTCCACATGGTGCCGTTGAGGTAGGCACCGAAAAGGTTTCTCTCAGCCCGCAGTGTAAGCAACAAAACACGCAGACGGCGTCACACGGCGCCTTTGAGGTAGGCTCCAAAGAGGATTCTCTCAGCCCTCAGTTAAGCAACAAAACACGCAGAGGGCTCCACATGGTGCCGTTGAGGTAGGCTCCAAAAAGGTTTCTCTCAGCCCGCAGTGTAAGCAACAAAACACGCAGACGGCGTCACACGGCGCCTTTGAGGTAGGCTCCAAAGAGGATTCTCTCAGCCCTCAGTTAAGCAACAAAACACGCAGAGGGCGCCACATGGTGCCGTTGAGGTAGGCACCGAAAAGGTTTCTCTTGGCCCGCAGTGTAAGCAGCAAAACCCGCAGACGGCGCCACACGGAGCCTTTGAGGTAGGCTCCAAAGAGGATTCTCTCAGCCCTCAGTTAAGCAACAAAACACGCAGACGGCGTCACACGGCGCCTTTGAGGTAGGCTCCAAAGAGGATTCTCTCAGCCCTCAGTTAAGCAACAAAACACGCAGAGGGCTCCACATGGTGCCGTTGAGGTAGGCTCCAAAAAGGTTTCTCTTGGCCTGCAGTGTAAGCAGCAAAACCCGCAGACGGCGCCACACGGAGCCTTTGAGGTAGGCTCCAAAGAGGATTCTCTCAGCCCTCAGTTAAGCAACAAAACACGCAGAGGGCTCCACATGGTGCCGTTGAGGTAGGCTCCAAAAAGGTTTCTCTTGGCCCGCAGTGTAAGCAGCAAAACCCGCAGACGGCGCCACACGAAGCCTTTGAGGTAGGCTCCAAAGAGGATTCTCTCAGCCCTCAGTTAAGCAACAAAACACGCAGACGGCGTCACACGGCGCCTTTGAGGTAGGCTCCAAAGAGGATTCTCTCAGCCCTCAGTTAAGCAATAAAACACGCAGACGGCGTCACACGGAGCCTTTGAGGTAGGCTCCAAAGAGGATTCTCTCAGCCCTCAGTTAAGCAACAAAACACGCAGAGGGCTCCACATGGTGCCGTTGAGGTAGGCTCCAAAAAGGTTTCTCTTGGCCCGCAGTGTAAGCAGCAAAACCCGCAGACGGCGCCACACGAAGCCTTTGAGGTAGGCTCCAAAGAGGATTCTCTCAGCCCTCAGTTAAGCAACAAAACACGCAGACGGCGTCACACGGCGCCTTTGAGGTAGGCTCCAAAGAGGATTCTCTCAGCCCTCAGTTAAGCAACAAAACACGCAGACGGCGTCACACGGAGCCTTTGAGGTAGGCTCCAAAGAGGATTCTCTCAGCCCTCAGTTAAGCAATAAAACACGCAGACGGCGTCACACGGCGCCTTTGAGGTAGGCTCCAAAGAGGATTCTCTCAGCCCTCAGTTAAGCAACAAAACACGCAGAGGGCTCCACATGGTGCCGTTGAGGTAGGCTCCAAAAAGGTTTCTCTTGGCCTGCAGTGTAAGCAGCAAAACCCGCAGACGGCGCCACACGGAGCCTTTGAGGTAGGCTCCAAAGAGGATTCTCTCAGCCCTCAGTTAAGCAACAAAACACGCAGAGGGCGCCACATGGTGCCGTTGAGGTAGGCTCCAAAAAGGTTTCTCTCAGCCCGCAGTGTAAGCAGCAAAACCCGCAGACGGCGCCACACGAAGCCTTTGAGGTAGGCTCCAAAGAGGATTCTCTCAGCCCTCAGTTAAGCAACAAAACACGCAGACGGCGTCACACGGCGCCTTTGAGGTAGGCTCCAAAAAGGTTTCTCTCAGCCCGCAGTGTAAGCAGCAAAACCCGCAGACGGCGCCACACGAAGCCTTTGAGGTAGGCTCCAAAGAGGATTCTCTCAGCCCTCAGTTAAGCAACAAAACGCGCAGAGGGCGCCACATGGTGCCGTTGAGGTAGGCACCGAAAAGGTTTCTCTTGGCCCGCAGTGTAAGCAGCAAAACCCGCAGACGGCGCCACACGAAGCCTTTGAGGTAGGCTCCAAACAGGATTCTCTCAGCCCTCAGTTAAGCAACAAAACACGCAGACGGCGTCACACGGCGCCTTTGAGGTAGGCTCCAAAAAGGTTTCTCTCAGCCCGCAGTGTAAGCAGCAAAACCCGCAGACGGCGTCACACGGCGCCTTTGAGGTAGGCTCCAAAGAGGATTCTCTCAGCCCTCAGTTAAGCAACAAAACACGCAGAGGGCGCCACATGGTGCCGTTGAGGTAGGCACCGAAAAGGTTTCTCTTGGCCCGCAGTGTAAGCAGCAAAACCCGCAGACGGCGCCACACGAAGCCTTTGAGGTAGGCTCCAAACAGGATTCTCTCAGCCCTCAGTTAAGCAACAAAACACGCAGACGGCGTCACACGGCGCCTTTGAGGTAGGCTCCAAAAAGGTTTCTCTCAGCCCGCAGTGTAAGCAGCAAAACCCGCAGACGGCGTCACACGGCGCCTTTGAGGTAGGCTCCAAAGAGGATTCTCTCAGCCCTCAGTTAAGCAACAAAACACGCAGAGGGCGCCACATGGTGCCGTTGAGGTAGGCTCCAAAAAGGTTTCTCTCAGCCCGCAGTGTAAGCAGCAAAACCCGCAGACGGCGCCACACGGAGCCTTTGAGGTAGGCTCCAAAGAGGATTCTCTCAGCCCTCAGTTAAGCAACAAAACACGCAGAGGGCGCCACATGGTGCCGTTGAGGTAGGCTCCAAAAAGGTTTCTCTCAGCCCGCAGTGTAAGCAGCAAAACCCGCAGACGGCGCCACACGAAGCCTTTGAGGTAGGCTCCAAAGAGGATTCTCTCAGCCCTCAGTTAAGCAACAAAACACGCAGAGGGCTCCACATGGTGCCGTTGAGGTAGGCTCCAAAAAGGTTTCTCTCAGCCCGCAGTGTAAGCAGCAAAACCCGCAGACGGCGCCACACGGAGCCTTTGAGGTAGGCTCCAAAGAGGATTCTCTCAGCCCTCAGTTAAGCAACAAAACACGCAGAGGGCGCCACATGGTGCCGTTGAGGTAGGCTCCAAAGAGGATTCTCTCAGCCCTCAGTTAAGCAACAAAACACGCAGAGGGCGCCACATGGTGCCGTTGAGGTAGGCACCGAAAAGGTTTCTCTTGGCCCGCAGTGTAAGCAGCAAAACCCGCAGACGGCGCCACACGAAGCCTTTGAGGTAGGCTCCAAAGAGGATTCTCTCAGCCCTCAGTTAAGCAACAAAACACGCAGACGGCGCCACACGGAGCCTTTGAGGTAGGCTCCAAAGAGGATTCTCTCAGCCCTCAGTTAAGCAACAAAACACGCAGAGGGCGCCACACGGAGCCTTTGAGGTAGGCTCCAAAGAGGATTCTCTCAGCCCTCAGTTAAGCAACAAAACACGCAGAGGGCGCCACATGGTGCCGTTGAGGTAGGCACCGAAAAGGTTTCTCTTGGCCCGCAGTGTAAGCAGCAAAACCCGCAGACGGCGCCACACGAAGCCTTTGAGGTAGGCTCCAAAGAGGATTCTCTCAGCCCTCAGTTAAGCAACAAAACACGCAGAGGGCGCCACACGGAGCCTTTGAGGTAGGCTCCAAAGAGGATTCTCTCAGCCCTCAGTTAAGCAACAAAACACGCAGAGGGCGCCACACGGAGCCTTTGAGGTAGGCTCCAAAGAGGATTCTCTCAGCCCTCAGTTAAGCAACAAAACACGCAGAGGGCGCCACATGGTGCCGTTGAGGTAGGCACCGAAAAGGTTTCTCTTGGCCCGCAGTGTAAGCAGCAAAACCCGCAGACGGCGCCACACGAAGCCTTTGAGGTAGGCTCCAAAGAGGATTCTCTCAGCCCTCAGTTAAGCAACAAAACACGCAGACGGCGTCACACGGCGCCTTTGAGGTAGGCTCCAAAGAGGATTCTCTCAGCCCTCAGTTAAGCAACAAAACACGCAGAGGGCGCCACATGGTGCCGTTG
>NW_024610193.1:0-53483 GCF_016920785.2 Ixodes scapularis | reverse complement strand
CTTTCCTATATGGATGAAAACGAACGAAAGGCTCGGCATGCTGCGGCTGAGCGTCTACGCAGACAAGCACTACCAGAGCTTCACCCCAATCAACATCATTCACCATGTGAAGATGCAGCTGTTTTTTGTTTTTTGTTTTGCACGAGCACGGGAGCACGGGCTCCTGAGCGTGTGAGCTCACGAGCCAGAGCACGTGCACCCGAGGGTGGATGGACATACGGACATGGCTAGCCCCTAAGGAGCTTCACCCCTGAAAAGCGAGCGTTAGTGCAGAACCACCGATGGTGCTATTGAACATTGCTGAATATGGTTGAATGGCGGACTCCCAACCAGTCCGTGATAGGCCTCTCGTCCACGTGGAGACCGCCGTCCGTCGTTCGACCATATTCAGCTAGGTTCGAAGCACCATCTGTGGCTCTACGCCAACAGCAAGTGTTGAAATCTTTCATCGCTTTTTTCAGGGGTAACTGCAAAGAAAGATTTTTTAAACAACCTAATTTGGACAAGCATGCCAAAAAAAAAAAATTTCCGTGATAAAAAAAATTTTTTACAGTTATATTTATTACATGATACTGATTTAAGTTTGCGGTTATTTTGTTTGTTTTAAATCGCGTACCACAAAATTGGGGTTCTGTGATGTTTAGCGCTGATTGGCTGCTATACTTCTCATTGGCTGAGAGATCGACAGCTTAGATCTTGGTTGTTAAACCTTTGTTATATGTAGCAAGTTCCTTTTGAGCGGCATATTTTTACGTTTAAAGAATAAACCATGTGATGAAAGTTATTATTTACAAAACGCTTATACAACTTCCGTTTGGATTCATACCATAACAAATGCTTCGCCATTCTTTCATGGCCGCCGAAGTCTCTGCTCCCGTCTGTCTCGCCTACCTCGACTAATCGTTTCGCCGAAGTGATCAGTGTTTCGTGCTGACCCAGGTGCTTGAGTGAGACTTCTTAAAGTGAAGCAGTGTGTGTTTAGCAGCTGTCGCAGGTGTACGTGATAGGAAGCGATGCGGGGTTTTGGCTTTCATAACGCGATTCTTTCGTTTTCCTCTTTGCTTGCTTAGCGTGCTTTTTTTTCTTGTTTGTTTGTACATGCAAATGCCTAGTTTTCGGAGATTTCAGATGAGTGATCCCGACAGCTAGCCTTCCAGCAGCCATGACGCCCCGAATGGAATGCTATTTCGCTGGAAGCTATCGGGCATTCGCGTAGCGACAAACGTGTCCAGTTACGTTCTCGTCATAGCGCTCCGGAGGCCGTCAAAATTCGCACCGGGTGCATCGAACATCCGCGACTAGACACAGCTGTTACGTAAAAAAACCTGGCACAGCCAGGTTATTACGTAATGGCTGTCCACATAAGCCTTCGGACGTCCAAATTCTGCGTTAGCCGACAGATTTTTTTTTCTCCGCTTTCGAACCATCTTATGTAAAGTTGCTGGAATGAATGTGTACTGTTATCGTAAATCTTGGCTTGTGATTACGCCTTTGTAGAAATAATTAGTTTTGTTGGAGAGACGAAAACAACGAGCATGGGAAAATCTGTTGCATATTCCGCGTACCTTGCGAAAAGCGCGAAACACGAAGTCCGTACCGTCCCGGCTTCCCAGTCTTCAACCTGCCTAAGAGCAGTTTGTACCTGCTAGGTGCTAGTAGGTATGTCTACTGAAACTGGAACTTGAAACTAGGGGCAGTGCCAGAGAGCAAAGACAAAGTTCGAAAAGCTTGTTCACCCTCCCCAATTTCTGAACTCTCAAGTGATTGTACCTTAAAGGGCAACTCCGCTTCTTTTCCAGTAGTGCAAAACTGTACAGTTCTCTTTGTTATCATCTACAAAACCCCCATGGCAAATTTTACGACGGAATTCCGCCTAGAAGTTCATTAAAATCGCTGTCAAAGTTTGACAAGCACGAATCCGCTGGTTTTGGATGGGACGTGCGGGCCAGACAACACTGCCGGCTGCATTTCCGCTTCCTCCAAATTCTTTCTCCCGGCACATCCGTGACGTCATCAAACATGTACAGCTTTTTTTTTTTTTTTTTTTTTTTTGTTGGGGAGAGCACGGGTTACGCCAGCGCCGTGAGAGACGTGAGTGGCGCGCTCGGCCCGGCTCGGCGCTCGACTATTGATACTACTGATAGGCCCATCGCCTCGTTGAGCGCGGCTAATCTTCTAGTTAATCTTCTATAATCTTCTGGGAGGAGAATAGCGACGCCGGTGCTAATCCAGGAGGCACAAAGGAGGATCCTGATAAGAGGGGAGCTCCTTCTTCCCCTTGTATATCACGTGGGTGTACATGCTTAGTGATGCCGAATATGCAATGTTGTCCGGCTTTGCCACCATTTCGGTTTCGGTTTGTGATCATGGCTAGAGTAAAATTACACGAAAAATATTTTATTTTTCGCGAAACAAAGGATTGGGGATTGTTTTCGAGTGCTTCAAAAAGCAAAATCGGCCACTATCTCAAAATTTTTGAAATTAAGCGGAGTTGCCCTTTAATAAATGCACAACGCCTCTTCCCCCCCCCCCCCCCCCCCCCCCCAAAAAAAAAGATACAACTTATGTTCACCACGTGAAAAATGGTCTCAGTTCATGCATCTGTGAGCAGGTAGGAAGTCTTGCCCAAATTTATTTACACCGCACGATGAGCGCAACACGTCACTGTGCAAACAGTCCAACAACACGAAGCGTAAAAACAGCAGATTTAGAACAACAATTCGGAGTCCATTGTTCAATTGAAACGGAGTAATTTTGTTGAAAACGCCCGCAGCTTTTTACTCGCTGTAAGCGTTGGGAATCTTCAACATTTTGAAACGGAAAGAAGGAAGATTTACTTTTAAAAACGCTCGCTGCGTCCTCCCGGACCAGCTTGACCGGATCAGCTGACAACGACGGGACTGAACCCGTTGAACCTCAACCCCACAACAGCCAATTTGCGCTCAGTGTTGGGTGTCTACTTCCAACCACTGCACCACACACACCACAAACGTTTCAGTTCTTTGTCGCATCGCCGCGTTGCACCAAACAGAACGAGATCACCGAAGTCAACGCAGCGCTGTCGTGAACGTTGGCTTGTGGTTGCACACTCGTGGACCCTGTGACTTCCTTCGTTTTCAAAGCACACACGACGATTACGAATAATACTTTCGGTCCTCCGGGAACATCAGACGGGCACTTCTCCGGTCACATCTTCGCTATGCGCTTGCAAACCGTGCAGCTTCTCGTGTTCCGTCGAACCAAAACAATATTGGTGCCATGTTTAAAGGGAAGATGGGACGGTTCTGCATTTGAGAAAAAACACTTGAATTGTGTTCACTTGGTCGTTGGAATAACAGATATCCCAATTATGTGTCAATGCGACGCACCGGAGAGCCACAAGAGCAATTTTGAAATAGGGCTGAAGCCCCGCCTCTTTAGCCTTGAGCAGCCAAAAGATCCGTCGATGACGTCACGTACAGCGACTGTCTTTCGCGTTTTCTTGCGTTCTACAATACTTGCGCAGAAAATGGTTTGGGTATTTGGGTTCACGGGGTAAAATTACACTACAATTCACTTCTAACTCATTTTTTTCAGGAAGCTCCGTAGCTTCCCTTCAACGCGCATTGTTGCCAGATCTTACCAAAAGTCGAGACGCTGCGTCATTCACCTCCGCAGCCAGGTCAACCCAAAACAAATCCAAGAGTGAGGGGCGGGGCATAGTTCTCCTCCGCGGGGGTCGAAAGAGCGGGAGTTTCAAATGTGGGGAGGTTCCGACTCTGTCTAAATTACGTCCTGTGGCGTAAATATTGCAAAAAAGGTTGTTTTTTTTTGCGGAACATTTCTTTTGTGAGATGCTTGTCCCAATTAGGCTGTTTAAAAAAAAACTTTTTTTTCTTTGCAGTTACTCTTTAATAAGCAAATCGGCCGTGCACGAGTGTAATTTCGGGAGTTTTAGGATGCCCATGGATAGAGTTATAATCATAAAGGGAGTATGTGCATAAGGCACTTTAACTACGTTGGGACCAGCATTGCGCTCAACCCTCTGGTCTCCTCCTCGCAGACCACTTACCAGAAGTTCAAGAGCAGCCGGCTGGAGGCGGTCAGCACCCTGGCACTGTCGCGCAGTGCAGCCCTCCAGAAGATTGCAGGACGCACCTGAGCTCGGACCGTCGGGTTGCACCTTCAACTCAATGCCAGAGCTTTTAGCATCATTTTGTACAACTACGTGTATAAACTGCTTTTAGACCCCTGTCGGTTGGGGGCTCCAACCTCCGCCCTCTTTGAGCACCATTGATGGTCTTAGCGATATGTACTTTACTCGAATATAATGCGTTTTTGTATGAAGCTGGACTGGGCAATTTGGAACTTTGTCCACGTTTTGTCCGTACCCGTTGCGATGTTTCTCTTCATTTTCAACTTTGACACATGGTTTTTTTTACTGCTATTTATCATTTTTTCTTCCTTCCTTTCCGATACGCGGGTTTGGTCGCAAATGGGCAATTTTTTTTTAACGAACTGCCTAGGCCCGCAGATGGGTCCGACTGATAATAGCAAAAAAGGAATTGTTACTGCATAGACCAGGAGTGGCCAAGCTGCAGCTCTTTGCGTGTTAAAGTGCGCCTCGCACTTTAACGCACCCCCCCGCCCCACAAAAAAAAAAATGGAACGCGTTTTATATCGAAAGACTCGTTGCGGCTTGGTAGTCTTGTGCTACTGCTACTTTACGTACAGGTTGACTGTATTTGACTCGGATAGATTGAAAGTAGTTCAAGTTTCGTTTATTGCTATGGACAAAAGTTTGCACGCCCCCCCCCCCCCCCCGCGGCTCTTGGACGTTTCGGGGTTTTGTTTGCGGCTCTTAGGCCGGGCCAGCCCTAGCATAGACTATCGGGTGTTGTAATCAACGAGTGTAGCAGTGGCGAGCGAGCTGCCATGCCACACAACTTAGGAGCTAAATAAAGCGGGCCTCGGCGGGCCCTGAAAATTAGTGTCGGGTTGTGTTGGCTGTTGGAAATGAATAGCGGACCCGTGGGGAGGTTCGGGCCCAAGAGACAGTGGGACGGGGTTCTAAATGTCGGCCCGAGTAGACATCTGCGCAGAGCTCCCATATTTCCTAAGCCTCCCCTTAGTCGAGTATTTTCCCGTCTTAGACTGTAGTAATCCCTCGTTACAACAAAATCAATTTTTTTGAGTTATTGCTTTTATCGAAGTTTGACGTGGTCCAGACCAAAATGTACGCATTTTTAACCAGATTATTCTCGGTATATCGGCGGCCGACCACGCATAATATGAAGGCTGCAGTGCTAAAAGTAGGCAAGCTTAAACGGAGGCAAACGAGAGACCCTGGCATCCCTCCTGCTTCTCCACGCAGGAAAACTGAGTAAATGGGTAACGGAGGGCAGAGCGCACAGAGCTGGCTGAGCGCCGCTTCCAATGCCAATGCCTCAATGCGGGCAGGGAGCAGCGTCGACGTTCCAACACTACTTGCGGTACCCACGGCTGACTCTGCCAGACTCCTATCAGAATCGGGTCAAGGGAGTGATGTAGTCTGGAGGAGACCATCCCTTTGTGAGCCCAGACGCGCACACCTGCGGCCTACTGTAGTTGCCAACTCAAGAAGGGGTGAGGGAAAGAGGTGGGAGAGGAGGGAATGGACAACACTGGCAAGGGGAGGGTAAAATCCCCTCCTTAAACCGGCATTGCTTCGTCCTCTCCCACCTCCCTTTCCCTCGTCCTACCTTCTTAACCTGCAACATACCATACATGCACACGTGCGTCATATGGAAATGACCAAATGTCGTTTGAGGTTGAGAAAAGTGGCCGGCCCAAGGCCCAAATCGCCAAAGAATTTTGATATTCCGGCATCAGCTGTTAGGCACTGTCCACCATTTTGCGGAACAAGTGAGGGTTGGAGAAGATTTTGTGCAGGCGAAAGTACTCCTGCAACCCGAAGATGAAAGATTGCCAACTGTTTCGTGCAAGTCTGATTCTCTCTCAAGCATGGTTGCCGAGCCGGCTCACCATGTGCACAGCTGCAACGATCTCTACAGACGTGCATGCAAACATGTTGGCAAAGCCACAGAGCATAACTTTGATTCGTTCGCGCTTGTCGATGCGAACGTTCCCGTTGTTGCTTCGGCCACAGATGGTGCAATCGTTGACTTCGCGTACGGCCAGGGTAAACACCAAGCGACGTCGGAGTGGCACCTCGGGAAACGCGGAATGCGTTTCCTGAGGTGCAGTGTTCTTGCGATGCCTGGAGTAGTTTCAGGAGAACTCTGCCCGGATGAAATTATCGGCAAACTCCAATTAATTACTTTTACTCGGTAAAGCTGCCGCAAGAAGTTTATAATGGAGGATTGTTCGTTTAAATATATGGTCGGGGTGTTTTGCAGTGCTCCCAACTACCTTCGACGCTGCTGGTGCTGTTTTCTCGGCTCCATTGCTTTGATTGCATTACCGCTTCAATAATTTTTTTGTCCCATTCTTTTCTTTATAACGAGGGACTACTCTAATTTAGAGGAGCCATTTATTATAATATCTATTCTTCTGTGCGCGAAAACAACCATAAGGTCTTCACGTTGGTACACTAAGGATCACTTAAAAACGCTAAACAGAAAGGGGAACAAATTTAAAATAACTGCCTATATTGCAGTAAACAACTCGGTTATATCTGCTTATGTTGCAAGTACTTTCAACTTCACAAGGAAGCTCTTGAGGTTTCTCATGTAGGTCTAGTGTTGCCCTTTCGGATCTGCTGAATCAGAGACTCTGATCTGCTGAATCAGACACGGGATAACTGGGCTTTCGTATGGGTTCATCTTGAAACTGCGCAAATGTTACACGGACAGAGTGGCGCTGCGTTGAGAGCCCTCCCAAGTGTCCAAAGCGAAGGAGAATGTCTTGTAGGGCTGGAATCAGGTTCCTCCGCGGTGACGGGCGGCGAGGGGATTTGTTGCCACCTTTTGTCTCCACACTGCCCTCTTTCTCCAATAACCCTCTCCAACCCCTTTGTCTCTAAAGTTTTACCTCATCTCCCCCCCACCCCCCCCCTCTCATCCCTTGCGGAGATGCTGCTTTCTAGCAGTTTTACAAACGCGCAGGTGCTTGGGCATCGTCAGTTACAGGCTTTCTTCGAAAGCCTGTCTTGTCTGTCTTCGATGTTCCTCTTTCCTTATCGTAAATTAGAAACTAACACCGTTCAACCATTTACGACATCACTGGCAGTGGGCGTTTCCAGATAAGATCGAACAACCATGTCCGGCGACCATTTTTAATTTTGATTAAAAAAATATTTTGCTGACTCCGTGCCTAAAAAAATAAAACCAATCCTTGTTTAAAAATAGCAGCAGCAGGCAACCTTTATTTGCGCCCAGAAAGACTAAGCGATTGGTCAGAGGCCCATCTAGGAGTCCCCTCCCAATCATTCCTTAGGCGACGGCCAGAATCCCTTGGACTCTAGCGGCGTCCTCGGCCAGTCGGACGACTTGTTCCTGCACCTCAATAAAAACAAAAAATTCTTGGCAAAAGTTTTGCAAGCACCTCTCTGTCAACTGCGCGTTTTGCTTTCCCGAAAAACCTGTTTTGGCTGCAGGACTGCAAATATTTACTGACAAAATGAAGGATTGAAAAAAAGATTAATCACCGACTATTGTATGTCGGTTATTTTGAGAAAAAATCGCCAAATACGGCACATTGCGCAATAACGCTCTGGATTTTTTTTTAGAGCGCAGCTCTTAGGGGCTTGAGCGGCGTCGGCGTAACCAAGGTCATGTGACCTTGGGGGTCATCTTGGGATCACGTGACCCCCAAATGTCATCTCAAGGTCACGTGACCCCAAGATGACCCCACGCGAGCCTTTGAAGGTCACGTGGTCTCCTCCCCGAGGTCACGCCTCCCCGAAGTCACGTGACACCCCCCCCCCCCCCCCCCCCCCCCCGAGGTCACGTGAGCCCCCCTCCCCGGAGCATAATAAAGAATAAGGGGAGGAGGAGGAGAAGGAGGAGGGGTCAACCCTCCCCTCAGTACCCTTCACTCCTCCTCAAGAGCTGCGCTCCAATTCGGCGTTACAGGGATTTGTAAACGGCTTTCACTTTTAGAGCGCAGCTCTTAGGCGCCCGTTTCCGGCTTGAGCGCCGTCGCCGTCGACGTCGGCGTAACCGCGCGGTGCATTATGGGTAAATTTCCCCGCCAAATCTAGCGGGAAAATTTCCCCGCTAAATCTAGCGGGAAAATTTCCCCGCTAAATCTAGCGGAAAAAATTTCCCCGCCAAATCTAGCGGAAAAAATTTCCCCGCTAAATCTAGCGGAAAAATTTCCCCGCTGAATGTAGCGGAAAAAAATTTCCCCGCCAAATCTAGCGGAAAAAATTTCCCCGCTGAATCTAGCGGAAAAAATTTCCCCGCTAAACCTAGCGGAAAAATTTCCCCGCTGAATGTAGCGGAAAAATTTCCCCGCTAAATCTAGCGGAAAAATTTCCCCGCTAAATCTAGCGGAACTATTTCCCCGCTAAATCTAGCGGCAAAATTTCCCCGCTAAATCGAGCGGAAAAAATTTCCCCGCTGAATGTAGCGGAAAAATTTCCCCGCTAAATCTAGCGGAAAAATTTCCCCGCTAAATCTAGCGGAAAAATTTCCCCGCTAAATCTAGCGGAAGAATTTCTCCGCTAAATCTAGCGGAAAAAATTTCCCCCGCTCTCTAGCGGCAAAAATTTCCCCGCTAAATCTAGCGGAAAAATTTCCCCGCTAAATCTAGCGGGGAAATTTTGGTCACGTCACCTGGAGGGTCACGTGACCTGGGGAGTCACGTGATACCCCCGAGGTCACGTGACCTCGTAAAGGGGGCACGTGACCCACGTGCCCTCGGGGGGTCACGTGACCCCCCCCCCCCCCCCGAGAACACGTGGCCCTCAGTACCCTTCCCTCCTCCCCCTCAAGAGCTGCGCTCCAATTCGGCATTACAGGGAGTTGTAAACGGCTTTCACTTTTTTTTTCTCCATACCGATAAAAGATAAGGCCTTCAAAATTTGCCAGTGTGTTGCCCTGTATTTTGTTCATCTTTGCATAAAATATTGTCCTGGTTAGCGGGTAAAATTTACGGGAATTGCTCAAACAGGCATTGGACTAAATATGCATTAATTAAAAAAAAACGATATTAAAAAAAAAACAAGGTAAGTTCAATAATCCATAGACTCTCCAAAATTAACGTTTATAATATGTACTATAACAGAATCTGCGAAAACGTAGTTCAATATGTATGTGGCTTTAGAGTTATAAAACGAAAAATCTGGCCAAATTGACGCTAATGCGGTTGCCATGAATGCTAAGTGCACATACCCATTCTTGACAATTTCATTATTTTTACAAAGAGTAAAAATCCTACGAGGTGATCAGGGAAAGACAAATTGACAGCACAGGGCTGCACGGTAGTTTTGAAGTTAAAATGCCTAAGGGCGTTTTTAGATAAGACCCAACAACCATGTCCGGTACCCAATTTTAATTTTGATGAAAAAAAAAATATTTTGCTAACGTCATGCCCACTAAAATAAAAGCAATCCTTGTTTTCGAAAAAAAAAAAACAATTGTCTTTGCGAAAAACATTTGTAAGCACCCTCTCAGTCAACTGCGTATCGCGCGATGTTCACATTTTGGACGGTTTCCCCAAAACAACTGTTCTGGCTACGGGTCTACAAATATTTACTGACTAATTACGCACAGAAAGGATTGACAGCAAGTATTAGAGTCAGTACTTTCAGGAAAAAAAAATTGCAAACACTGCACATTGAGCAATATTGCTCTGGATTAACGATATTTTTTCTCCGTATCTATAAAAGCTAGGGTCTTAAAAGTTTGCCAGTCTGTTGCCCTGTATATTGTTCATATTGGTGTGAAATATCGTCCTGGTTAGCGGGAGCAATTTACAAGAATTGCTCATACAGGGGCATTTAACTAATAACGCATTATTTTGAAAATCATTTAAAAAAAAAGGCCATCCTTATTTTGTTACCTCTCCGAAATTATCATTTATAATATGTACGAACAGAAACTGCAAAAACATAATGCAATATTTGTGTGGCTTTGAAGTTATAAAGCGAGAAATATGGCCCAACTGACGCTAACGCTGTTGCCATAAATGGGGCGTGCACATACCCACATTTCACGATCATTATTAAAAAGCGTAAAAACGCTACCGTGGTGGTCAGGGAAAGACGAACTGACAGCACACAGGTGGACGGTAGTTTTGAAGGGAAAATTCCTAATACATTTTCGTACAACCGACCCACAAATGCTCATTGGCCGGAGCGATCGAGGTGCGCCACCCTGTAACATGCTTCGCTGTACCTGTTTCCGTCTACACGACGTAAAAAAAAAGCAACAAGAGCGACTTTGCAAACATACCAGCCTACAGCCTTGGCACTGTTGGCAGTAACATGATATAGGAAGTACGGCACGACAGAACCCGAACCTTAAAGGAAAAAAGAATTCCAATCGACTGAGATTGTCAGATAGAATCGAACAACCGTGTCCAATCAACGTTTATATATATATATATATATATATATATATATATAATTAAAAGATATCATATTCGAGCTTTTTTTGCGGAAAATATTTATCTTGAACAAAAATAACGAAGTCGCTGTCGGTATAGACCTTTTCCGCTTACTCTCGCCCCCGACCGCCAAGTAAGCATATCCGGTATGGGCGACGAAAAAATATCAGAACGTTTCAACCTGAAAATAGTAAAAAAATAGAGGGGAGGCAAAACGAGAATCTGTGACGGTTACGCTTATGTCCTAAATGCCTTCTATCGGCGTGGCGACGGCAAAACAATGTTTTCGCCCATACTGGAAGTGACGACAATTCAAGATGGCGGCGCCCTTGCGGAAAAGGTCTATACGCGCACGTTTTTGCGACTTGCGTGAAAGTGTCCTGGATATTTATAAAAAAAAAACTGTTGTCGCCCTAAGTTTCTTTTTTTTTTTTTTTTTTTTTTTTTTTTTTTTTTTGCAGAGATTACATAAAATGAAAGGACGTAGACATCCATTTTCTATTACGGAGCAATTCAGAGCTTTATGGGATCTGAATATTAAAAGACTGGAAATTCAAATTTTATAACAACATTTCGACGCGTTTGCTCTGTATTCACCTATTAAAAACGATAACCTCACTAAAAAAATACACTGAAATGTAGACAGGTAACCGATTCTGCAATAATCAGGAAATCAGTTTAAAATGAAGGCCGTCTTAATTTTTCTTCTACATTTCACAGATCGAGGCTCATAATCTGTTCTATCAGGCCCTTCACAAATGCTTCCAAATATTTTTTTTTTATATATTTATTTTACAGAGCGCTAAATATACAGAATTGCCGTAACGGGAGTATAGAAAGAGATAGGACGTTGCCGATTTCAAACAAGGGCAGGAAAGGGGTCGAAAAATGGAGCAAGTCTGTGAAGAGAAAGCACTGTAACGGGAGTTCGTGAAAAATAGGAATTCATACGAAAGATTACAGATGACTTTGAAGCACGAGTCAACAATTGAAATACAGACTTCTCTCGAATCCGTGAATTTCGGAGCCTACTCTTCGTAGGAAGGCTGGGCTGCTGACGACCCGGTTTAAATAGTGATAAGAAAGACCACATATTTAAAGTAGTACAATTGAAACGAGTTTAATGAATCAAGATCATGTGCGCACATTCGCCGCTTGTTGCGTGCATTCTTTCTGCCGGACGCTGACCTGAATCGGCCACAGCGCTCCTGGAACATTTTTTTTTTCCCCACTTTGCCGGTAGCGATCACTGTTCGTTTCTTCTCAGTGGCACTGCAAGCTCGCGACCTCGATCTGCTTTTCGCAGCCATAAGGGACTTCACTTTCAAAGATATATATTTTCTGCGTCTACTGTTCTTGCTACGAACAGCTGTGGTTGCGAAGTGCCGGACCGCATTCCACGCACATCAAAAACAAAGTCTCTCTCTTTTGCTTTCATATCCTTGAACGCTTTGACGTCAGCTTTCCGAAGGTGGATTAGCTTCACGTTCGGCAGTTTAGTGTTGGTGCGGCAACCATCTCTGAGACCGACTTGATCACCGACGTGGTAAGCCCTCGGAGGTCGTACAACGTTGCCTGGCGCTTGACAAGACCCCCCGATCCAGGCGCCCCTTGTCATGTCCAGTTGCGAAAAATATCCACTTCGCTGACGTGTACTTGTTGCTCTGCAGCTCGTGTGTAGTTGTATTTGTTCTTAAAGGAGGACCAGCAAAAATATTCTTCCGCCTGGCGGAAAGTCCTCCTCGCCCTCTTTCTTTCTTGTATTGTAGCACGGCGAGGAGAGGGGAAAGGTCCCCTTTTGCGCCGGCTTCTTCTGAGAGGATAAGCCGAGAAAATCCCCATTCTGAGCGACGGGCGATGGGTGCGGCAGCAGCGACCTCGTGAGTTAGAGGTAGCTTCAGCTCCTATCGCGTAATCTGCCCCATTTTTTGGCGCTCACCAAGCCTAGCCCCTCGGGTGTCGGTTTTACGGAGCTGCAAGGCTGCACCCGCGCAGTCACCGAATTGCCGCTGTCGAAGGTCTTTAGTTTAGCCCGTGGCAAAGTAAACGCATACTTGAGAGCTGCGATGCATCCCCGCACCCATTGAAGGAACGTTTCATAGATATTTTCGGTTGATGAAGGAGCTCAAAACACATGCGCGAGAAGTGGTGACTTGAATATGTAAGGATGACTCACATCTTCACAAAACGTTCCATCTTGAAAAAAAACGGCTTATCACGCTCAAACCTGCCTCAAATTGGGATCGATGGAGAAGAGAACGATGTACCAGGCGCGGGCATCTTCAAGAAGGTCTCTGTTTTCTAGCAGCGAGCACAAACATTGTGTGCGTAACTCACACTATATGATGGCCAACGAATGTATGTGACATTTATATTTACGCATCCCAGCAACCACATGAGGTGAGAAGGCAGCTATGGTGTGTGTCGATACTAAAAAGTTCTAGTGGATCGTCTTTAGCTCTTGGATAACCGCACCCTACAACAATTTATAAGCTATAACCTTTCTGTGAGCATTCTTGATCGAGTGCGGCTATCGAAGCGTCTGATGTTATAGTTCAACGTTGCTTAAATCGGCGCTATAGCACGTGCTGCCAGTTTAAAGTATTTCTGAGGCATTAAAAATAAAAAATAAAAAATAAACTGTAGCCTTTTTTTAACATAATACGCGTTTGTAATTTGTCTGTGCAAACACATTTTAGTTAGCACGGACAAACTATTGCCGGTCTTTCTGATTTTGTTTTTTAGAAATAAATGATATTTAGAAAACTGTCAATGCAACTATCCAACATAAGTGGCAGAGCTCAGTGCTAGACAATACATGTTGCTGGGCAGAAATAGTAAAAAGCGCCGATGTCGCGTTCGGGCTAAAAGGGCCACGTAATGCACGCGTACCGCTACAAGTGCGTCCGGACATTTCACCGAACGCCGTTTCATCGAATGCCGTTTCATCGAATGCCGTTTCATCGAAGCCGTTTCATCGAACGCCGTTTCATAGAAGTGGTTTCATCGAACGCCTTTTCATCGAACAATGTTACAGTCTGTAATACTTTGGAATTTACTTTAATTTTTATACACAACTTCATCTCATTCTCTCTTTTTTTTTTTCTTTTTTTTCTGCTTTTATATCACTGGGTGCAGTGGCGAGATAAGTTCCATCGTGAACATTTCCTGCTCCGAGAAGAAAGCCTCCATGAAACAATGACCCCTCTCCATGTCACATGAAACAATTAAAAATGAGGCAAAAACAGAAAGCACAGACGCTTAAAAGTGTTTTAAGTGTCTGTCCTTTATTTGCAGCGTCGTGGTTTCAGCCATGTATGTACATGAGTAAGGCTTTTCAGTAAGTCGCATACCCAATTGTTTTTATTTCTTTTTATGCCAATTGCTTTTATTTTCAGTAATTTGACACCACCTTCAAAACAATTTCTCAAGTGACTACCTTAGTCTTAACAAATGCAAGGTGAAACATCTATAAAGCACTGTTATGCCCCAAAACTCGGTACAGAGCCATAACTGAGAAATTCGATGAAACGGCCCTTGGCGATTCGATAAAACGGCGTTCGATGAAACGGCGTTCGATGAAGTGTCCGTTCATTCGGTGAAACGGCTTTCGATGAAATGGCGAAAAAGTGAGGTTCAGGCTTGGTCGGAGATCGCTACGGTTACACACGTACGCTTTTTCAGTTCTATCTCGCATAAATAAGCTTCTTGCTCAAATAAACAGGGGCATCTGACTTTTCGCTCATCTTGGCCTTTTGCGCGACTGTTAACAAGTTCTAAAACAGAAAAAGCAAAAGTGATTTAATTAGCTCAGGATTATAGGTTGAGCGAAATATTTACAAAGTTCAAGGTTCCCTGAGTCGTCTTTTGTATTCAATTCCCCCTCCCCTCACCACCATTTCCTTTCCTCCATATAAACAACGTAGATTATTTTATGAACCACCAGTAATAGAGCGTACTCACAAAACGTCTATTTGGCGTAAGAAAGCGTAAGAAAGGCCTTGTTTAAATGTTCGAGCAATGAACTTGTTTTCTTACTGTGCGTGACACAGCTAGCACGAAACACAATATTGACATTTTTACGCAAGGGCCATGCAGAATTTAGTGTATAAGAACAAATTGATGCCTCGTAAGTTGGTGCCCAACGGAAGCACTCTTTACCGAATTGCTTGTTTAAAAATAACAACTTTTCAAACATACAAATAAAACAAAATAACACCACTTTTTTTGGGGCCACTAAATTTACTGATTTACTATGTTAGCGTTGATTGTGCAGCGGTATGCGTACATTACGCGACACTGTTAGCGCAAACACGACATCGCGCTTTTTGCTATTTTCCCCAGCAACGTATCGACTCGCACTAAAATCTACCGCTTAGGTTGGATACTCGCATTAACAGTTTCCTAAACATCGTTCTCTTCTAACAAAAAAAAAAAAAGTGGGAAACACCGGTGATAGTTTGTGCTAACTGCGTAGCGTAGGGTACCTAAAAGTTTTTTTACAATGTTAAATACAATTCTGTGTCACGTTAAAAAAAAATTGTCTGCTTTTGCCTTAGTTTCTTTGAGACACCGTAAATACTTCGAAGTGGCGGTCCGTGCTATGGTACCGATACAAGCAACGTTGAACCATAACACGACACGCTAGACTCGTCAAAAAGGGTTTTAATATTGTCTTTTCGCTCCATAGCCGCACTCGATGAAGAATGTAAACAGCGAGTCTAGCTTACATTTCGTTGTGGGGTACGGACCGTATACGGTTATCTAAGTGGCTAAAAGCGACCCACTAAAACTTTCTAAAATTGACATCCACCCTTGATGCCCTCTCACCTCAGGTGCTTGTTGGGAATGTGTAAATATGAATTTCATACATTTTGCTGGCCATCATGTTCTGCGAGTTAGGCACACAACAGGGCATTTTAGTAAATCGTTTTCAAAGGCCCGCTGCCACTTCAGGCGCGCGCTTCAGAGAATGCATCGAAGTGGCAGCGCGAGCTCCCGCTAAATATAGCGTGGCCTGAAAACATAGTCTGCTAAAGTTCTTCAATAATTAGTGCTCGCTCCTAGAAAACAGAGACCTTCTAGAAGATGCCCGCGCCTGGTACTATCTGGGAAAAATGAAATGCGAACACAGGAGCGCGTGGCTCGCGGTACAGGCTGCGCCGCCTGGAAGTGAACCTAGGGGCGAGGGTGCGTGGCCTACTCCGATGTGTTCACGCCCCTCGATTGGCGCTCCCCCAGCTTCGGCAGTGCGCCTCTCAGTGCGCTGAAAGCTGTCACCGCTATCTTTGCCTGCTCGGCGAGTGCGGCACGCTTCTTTGCACCGCACGCGCTGAGCCAGCAAAGATAGCTGTGATAGCTTTCAGCGCACTAAGAGGCGCACTGCTGAAGCTGGGGGAGCGCAGAGGGAGGGGCGTGAACACCGCGGAGTAGGCCACGCACCCTCGCCCCTAGGTTCACTTCCAGGCGGCGCAGCCTGTACCGCGAGCCACGCGCTCCTCTGTTCGCATTTCATTTTTCCCCGATAGTACATCGTTTTCTTTTCCATCGATCCCAATTTGAGGCAGGTTTGAGCGTGATAAGCCGTTTTTTCTTGAAGATGGAATGTTTTGTGAAGATGTGAGTCATCCTTACATATTCAAGTCACCACTTCTCGCGCATGTGTTTTGAGCTCCTTGATCAACCGAAAATATCTATGAAACGTTCCTTCAATGGGTGCGGGGATGCATCGCAGCTCTCAAGTATGCGTTTACTTTGCCACGGGCTAAACTAAAGACCTTCGACAGCGGCAATTCGGTGACTGCGCGGGCGCAGCCTTGCAGCTCCGTAAAACCGACACCCGAGGAGCTAGGCTTGGTGAGCGCCAAAAAATGGGGCAGATTACGCGATAGGAGCTGAAGCTACCTGTAAGTCACGAGGTCGCTGCTGCCGCACCCATCGCCCGTCGCTCAGAATAGGGATTTTCTCGGCTTATCCTCTCAGAAGAAGCCGGCGCAAAAGGGGACCTTTCCCCTCTCCTCGCCGTGCTACAATACAAGAAAGAAAGAGGGCGAGGAGGACTTTCCGCCAGGCGGAAGAATATTTCTGCTGGTCCTCCTTTAAGGTTGCCTGCTGCAGCATCACTGAGGTAGGCAACACCAGCATACACTAAAATCATGTCCTCAAGCCACTCGTGTACTTGCTAACAGGGCGGAATCGTCGCACATGCCACTTATGGGGGCACAGGTGCGGGTTCCTTTTCTGGTCGTGACCACGCAGGTGAATCTGGAGACTTGGCTTTTTTTTTCTAGAGGTACGACTGAATTTCCTCGGGCAAGACAACCGGTTCGCGGTGCCCATTTTAGCTGGCATCTCGAGTGTTGACTTAGGCCGCACGCTCCCCCCGCGATTAACAGACGAGTGTGAGCGAAGACGTCCCTTTGCATGGTGTTCATGGATGTGGCACTCCACACCGGCCTTTGAAAGCAAGAAAACAATTGGAAGAATCAAATCTCGAGAAATTGGATTTCTCGGTTCTTTAAACCGCTCTCATATAATGAATTTACAAAAACATGCAAAGGAAAAAAAAGCTTTTTTTTTTTTTTTCTTTTGACATTCTGGTTGGGAAAAGGAAGTCGTGAAATGAATTTACAACGAAAGAGAAAAATGTTTAGAGCTATATTTACGGCGCGATGCGAATTTGTATTTGGCGCCCGCAGGCGCCGCGGAAAAGTGGCCCTTATTTATCACGCGACTGGCCCTTATTTGTCACGTGGTGCTTGCGCTCTTTCGGAAGCATCCTATGGCCTCTAAAAGTAACTTATTCATCTCTGTTTGAAGTATAACAAAAAAACTAAGATTAATAAGTAACTTTTAGAGCCCAAATGAAACTCCTGAAAAAGCGCAAGCAGACGTTGCCAGACCTGTGCGCCGGTCAGATGGCGGCGGCGGCGCCCCGAAGCAGACGAACTTGTGCGGCGGCGTCGCTGAGTCGCGGCGGTCTGCCGCTCACCCTCGTGACGCCACTGACTCGGTGATTAATACTTTTTGTCAATCCTTTCTATGCCTAATTTGTCAGTGAATATTTCTAGTCCCGTTGCCAGACCTGTTTTTTTTGGGGGGGAAGCCGCCTGAAATGCCAACATCCCGCGATACGCAAAACGCGCACGTGACTGAGGTGCTTATATCAAATACCGTGGAAGCCAATACTGGCAACTCCCGCGGAAAACGGGCGAAAAGTGATTGCAGCGCCCCTGGCGAGCTCGGAGTCTCCACTAGCAGACAAATTCTCCAAAATGCATTGGTTTTGCCTATCTCCGTGCGAGGTGACCAACGAAAAAAAAATTGTCACGGACATTCGCTGCTTTTAAAGTTAAAAAATGGGTGCCAGCTCATGAGTGAAGAACATTCTCTTCGCGTGGGGAAGATGTTACAGCTTTCTGGGTGCAATTTCGGAGTTCTCCCGAAGAAAACATTCTGTCACAACTTATGTAAGTCAAGCAAAACACGAATGTATGCCTTCGCGCTGTTTCGTGAAAAAGGGAAATGTACAAACATTTCAGAATATAGCTCCGTTTCAACTTTATCGTTCTTATCAGTCAATTCGTTTTGTCGTTGCAATTCCCATTTCTCAATAATGTCTTGCTTATAACCGTTTCGTCGAACAGGCGAGCTGGCTAATCCCGTTAAGATCGTCTCCGGATGAAGAAACAGAAGTCAATTTCGAACCACGTACGTTACGGCGATGTCAGTATGCTCCGAAAGAAGTCTTTGTGCATATGCAAATCTGACGCGATTGTAGATTAACAAAAGCGGAGTTGCGAAAAAAGCAGACTTCTCGTGCTTGCAAAGAAAGAAGGGGAGAGCGTCGTAGCCCCGCGAAAAAAGGTGATTTCAGTCACGTTATTTACAGTGCACAAATTCCGATTGTTAGCGCGGGGACGACCAACATCTTCTGCTTCGCTGCTTCTTTACTTCTACGATAAAGGCCGACACCCGTTGAACCGTCTCTACTCTTTCCATTTTTGAGTCTTCTTTCTTTTATATCTTTGAGGCGACGTCACTCTGCCGCGTTATTTCTTCCTCCTGCTTATATGTTGCTGTGTAATTTTTTTTTTTTTGCCCGACGTGTAAATTATCGCGTATCCTTGCTTTGTTTGGCTTAGCTTTTACTCCCTTTCCTTCGCTTCGGCGCTTACTACCCCCGGTTCGTCTGCGCTAGGCCCGGGCATTTTGAGGGCCGTCTGCAACTTTGCTGTTGTTGTTGTTTTCTTCTATTGTCGTCTGCGATAACCTCCTATTTTCGCCTTCGATTGAGTTTCTAGTCCAAAATCGTCATACGTGCTTTTTGATATTTATTAGATATATTTAGAAGTGTAAGCTCGTTATCCATTTTTATTCGAATTTTATTTGTGTGCTCCGGCCGGCACGTCTGCTACGGGTCATCGTTTGTTGATCAACCGGCTGCATTTGAGCATACACCAGAGCATACTTAGAGATGGCAGGCATGCCATGTGCTGCCTACCATTGCAAGAACAAGTTTGTGCGATGTGGTGGAAAATCTTTCTTCTGCTTCCTACGTCAACCTACGGACACCTAAGTCAACAAGTACTTGAATGCACTTTTAAACTGCTTCGTCCAGCGAGCGAACGAACAACCCGCCAAAGTCACTGGAAAAAGAAATTCGAAAGTAGCTGAAAAACTTACTGCTAGCACATATTGAAGATTGCTGCCTGCGACCAAAACATTTCTGCGACTCTCTTTTACCGGGCAGTGTGAGCTGCACTACGTTTATTTCCCCTGTTTTGCTTTTAGTTCGTACCTACGCCGCGAAAGCAAATAAAGAAATGTACAAAAAGCAGCTGAAAAAAAAGGGACGCTTTCTTCTTTTTTCATGAGTTTCGTCTGTTGCTTCCGCTTTGTTTGTCGTGAACTCAACACCGGTGGCGACCACCAGCTATTCATTTGCTGCTTTCCATTTTTTTCTTTTTTTCTGTAAGCGCCGCAACGATCGTCGTCGTTGAAATAGTTTCTTGCTAGCTTCTTTGTTTTATTCGCTGTTGTTCGCTTCTCTTTCCCGTTTCTTTTTATTTTCGTCGGGAATGGCGAAACCACTTTTTCTGCAAAGTTCGGTAAGTGTTTGCATGGTCATTTTTATCCTTACTTTTTGTTTTGTTTTTATGCTCCAGCAGCTCGTGCGCTTGCTCTGGTAATATAAACATGTCGTTTTTGCATGTTTTAATGATTACGACGTAGTTCGAGTAGCTAAACTTTCCGCTGCCCGGACGCGCTTCAAACGCGGGTGATCCCCTGAGAGGCGTTGGAGAACGCTAAATAAACTCCTCTATCTTCGTTTATGCGCGCGTTGTTATTCGATTGTCGTTGCAGTTGCGATCAGTGGATTCCGCTTTGCAAGCGGACTGACCGTAATAAATTGTTTCTGCTGTTAGGGTGACGAAACGGGGCTCGTAAAGCTCGAGGACGTCGCGGAGCCTATACTTTTCCATTGCGTCGACTGCTTCCGTAGACTCCGAGTCCGCTAGAGGCGCCACTGTCACGTTCGCCGCCGCTCCTATGTGTTTTCCGAGGAGTTTCCAGTATTGGCGAAGCTATATCGTTTCGGCTTATATTTTTTTTTTTCGCAAATACATTCGTTTTTTTTTCCCCCAAAACAAGGATTGGTTTTGTTCTTATGGGCACGTGGCCAGCAAAATATATTTTTCTCATTAAAATTAAAAACGGTCGCCAGACCTTGGGTGTTCCATATTATCTGAAAACGCCCTCCACTGTCAATTCACATCTGACATTTTTGTCCAGAAACAATTTATTTGCTATTAAATACAGAAGAGTAGTTCCAAATGCCATATTTAAAAAAATTCAAGAGCGAACAAAACGTCGCTGCACGTCACCTTCGTGCAGAGCCGTATATGGGGAGAGTTTGGCCAGTCTATGATCTCGCCGCCGTAACGCTCTCCTCCCAAGTGAGCCAATCAGCACGCGGCGTAGAGCGAGAGGCATGAGCGCATGCGCGTGAACTCCCGGCTGCTCCCACCTGAGTGGGGAGGGCCGCCATCTTCGATCATTCTCCCGGCGGAATGCGCGGAATCGGCATCTAAATCTCGATTATTGCCTTTTATATCGCTGGCTTTGGCAAGAAAATGACATTCTGTTATTCCTCGGTGGGTTAAAAAGCTAATAAATGAAGATTTTCGGCGTATGGCCACAAAGTTTTATTCAGGCGGAAAAGAAGCCGGCCCGTAGCAGACGACGCGTAGCCTCAGCAGTGCTCTTCTCCGACCAGTCTCCGACGGCGTTGCTAAAAAATGGCGGTCGTCTCCTCTCTGCTCCCTTATTTCTCTCTCGCTCCTTCGGCGCTCTCCTCCCTTTCATCTACTTTTCTCCTCTCCAGCGCTTTCGTCGCCACACCCACTGGCCAAACTCTCCGAATATACGGCTCTGCTTCGTGGAGATAATCACCTGACGAATTAACATGGCGAAAGCATTTACAATTAATTAAGCACAATTTGATCTTGTCGACACACTCAAGGGAAGATGTGCAAGTACACACAATTTCAACAAAAATCAGCACATTTTCAACAGTTATACAATAACGAAAATTAACTCAGACGGAGACAACCAAATGCAGACAAACTTTTGCGTCCACCTTTTTTTGGTTTCCACATCACTTGGGGTTCGGGCAAGCCAGCGGGGGCGAAGAGAGCATAGAGTTATTATAATAAACGCTAGAGGCTCAGCTGGCGCTAGTGTCTATGGGACTTTCGGTTGCAAATTGAAGCAGACAGCATGCAGTCTATACTTTTCCAGTCTCCCCGTGTATTCCTATGGGAAAACGCGCGTGAATTTTGTCTCGTCGCCGGAAAATAACATTAATAACTTTTGTTATTTCGGTTGTACCGGATAGTATGTACCTTTATTAATATTGTGAAAGTGTAATTGCTTTAGTTACAGCATTTTTCCTTTACCACTGAACGATGTTAAACTTCGCTATATTTCAGGCCCAAACCTCTGTTCCATGGCAGGTATGTAGAAACGAGCGACGATTCTAAGCAAAATAACGATCGAAAGGAATGTAGAGTGTGCTCAAAGTTCGCCAGCGTTGCGTTGGTGCTTATATATTGCTAATATGCCTGTCCTCTCACTATATGAAAATGACCCCGTCGTGCATCTTTACAAGTGGTTAAAAAAAAAAAAAAAGACGTTCGAAACGTAAATAATAAAGTACGTGGGCTACGAAAGGTGTAATTTCTTATGATTTCCTATGTTGGACAGTTCTTATCGCGCACCTTTTCTCTGGCTTCTCCCTATTTGCAAAGATTTGGAGCGTGCGGGTGATGATTTGAACACAGAACAAGCATCTTCGCATATATTCATGAGCAGAAAGAATAAAGCAGTACTGATTTATTGAAAATCGGACTATATTACGTGACTTTCAATTTATTTTGATCGTCTGCAAGCACAAGGAGTTACTTATCCAGTGTTACTGTGTAGTTCTTGCCGTCTCTCTTGGTTTTCCACATGTCCTTCGTTCGTTTGGCACGTATATCCCCCATGCTGGAAAGCGCTGACGCCGTGTTCGCGCTAACAGTGCCCGACAGTGCACATAAATACATGTACGAAGCGGTTTTAGCACCGTTTTTCATACCACGATTTTCAAATAAAAACGCCGTAACTGACCAATTATTTCATCTGCGTGACTGGGAAATATTTGCTCTTATAATCGAGCGCAGAGAGGAAATGCACTCGATTTTTTCCGTAGAAATGCATTACCGGAAGTCAATTTGGGACTGCTTGCTGTCTGCTTCAATTTGCAACAGCACACTAGCGCCAGTTGAACCTCTGGCGTACATTATAATAAATCTACGGGAGAGAGTAACTAAATATCAGTGCGTCGACGTCGGCGTAACCGGGGGGGGTCACGTGACCGGGTCACGTGACCCCCCCCCCCCCGGTAACGCCGACGCCGACGCCGCTCAGGCTAGAAACGGGCCCCTAAGAGTTGCGCTCTAAAAAGTTGGCCACGTCGATTTCCACCGTGGAGCCGGTATTGACTCCATAAGTGTGACCGTCATGGGTCCAAACAAACCGTTGCTAGGTCCCCCCGAGGTCACGTGACCCCCCCCCCCCCCCCCCCCGAGGTCACGTGATCCACCCCCCCGAGGTCACGTGACCCCCCCGGGGTCACGTGACTACCCGCAGGCGATGTGACCCCCCTCAGTAGCCTTCCCTCCTCCTCCTCAAGAGCTGCGCTCCAATTCGGCGTTACAGGGATTAGTAAACGGCTTTCACTTTTTTTTCTGTAATTGTCAGCCTGAAAGGCGCTAACAGCAAAAGCAACTTTAATTCCGAATTCTAATATGGCCGCCCTTATGCTCGTTCATAAATTCTTAGAGAAATGCAATCGAGACGAAAACACTTCGGCCCCCTCCCCTCATCCTTGCCGCAAAGGGCGCAAACGCCGGCAGCCATGTTTGTTCTCGTTTCAAACGTTTCAAACCAAAGCGGAAAAGGCAACCGCGGACATTTTTTGAAGCATTAGTTATTTACTTACTCTCAGGGTGAAATATTTCAGAGGAGAGTGGTAAACACAGAAACAAAACAAAAATGCAAATATAAACACTTATGCTACATCCGAAGCCAACGAGAAAGACGGGACATTTTTTTTTCAGCAGTTGGTTTCACTCCACAGAAGTGCGAGGGATGAACGTGCAGAAAAATCCATTCGTGTTGCGAAGCAGGACGCCAACATTGTTAAGGGAATGAGCTGAGCTAGTTGGTTATAATACATCTTGGGTGGAACCAGCGGTCGGTTCGCCATTCTCCTGTCATCCTCCTTGCTTTGTTCAGCTGGTTCCACCCAAGAAGCCAAACTTATGTCGATAATCTAATTGACGGGAAATATATGACGGGGATGTTAGCAGGTTTTCACGGGGGGGGGGGGGGGGGGGTGCAGAATGATGCTACATTTTATGAAAAGGACACAAGTGAGAAAGCTGTCTGCGTAAAGCAAGATAAGGCAAAGATAAGGGTAGCTTCATAGAGGCTACACTATCGGTGCGATGATAGTCAGAAAGAATAAATCGTGCAGATTTGTTTCGAATCGATTCTAATGACTGAATGACGTATGACGGACGGAGGCTGCGTACTCCAGCTTCGATCGAACCTGGGATTTGTAGAGGAGGAGCTTTCGGAACGAGGGAACAAATGAAAAATTCTCCAAAGCCGAGCATCCGGTTAACATCGCTAATTACGTGCACTATATGAATGTTCCATGACCCAATCGGGATAATTTATTTCTCAAACGTAAAGTATTGTCGATTAAAATGATATTACGGCACGGAGAAACAATTTTGTAAGCAACAGTTCACATGACAATCATCTCTCCAGCCGGTACGAGATGTAAACACGGTTCAATCACGGTGCGAGGCTTAGTAGTCTCGACCTCCAACTCCTCCACCTAAACTGCTTTTAACGGCGTACACATTACTTTTTTTTTCGTCGTAATTGTTTTTTGTTCTTGTTTTTTTTCTTCAAATTACATGTCTTATCTAAACCCTTCAGAAAAAAAATTGTTTTGTAAATTTTAGTGTTTTTTTTGTTTAGTTTTTTTAAGTTGAATAGCGTCTTGAAAAAAGTAAAACCGTTTACAACTCCCTGTAACGCCGAATTAGAGCGCAGTAGCGCAGTTCTTGAGGAGGAGGGAAGGGTACTGGGGAATGGTCAACTGACCGGGGAGGGGGTCACGTGACGGTGACAAGGCCGATGATGTCATCAGTGACGTCACTGATGACGTCATCAGTGACGATGACGATGCGGATACCAAAGACGTCATTAGTGACGTCACTGATGACATCATCAGTGACGATGACGATGCGGATACCGATGGCGTCATTAGTGACGTCACTGATGACGTCACCAGTGATGATGACGATGCTGATGTCGGTGACGTCATCAGTGACGTTACTGATGACGTCATCAGTGATGATGACGATGCGGATCCCGGTGACGACATCAGTCAGTGACGTCACTGATGACGTCATCATTGACGATGACGATGCGGATCTCGGTGACGACATCAGGGACGTCACTGATGACGTCATCAGTGACGATGCGGATGCCGGTGACGTCATCAGTGACGTCACTGATGGCGCCGCATCGTCATCATGACGATGATGTCATCGGGGGGGGGGGGGTCACGTGACCTCAGGGGAGTCACGTGACTTGGGGGTCACGTGACCTCGGGGAGGGGGGTCACGTGACCCCGAAGGGGGGCTCGCGCGGTGCATTATGTGACATTTCCCATAATGCACCGCGCGGTTACGCCGACGCCGACGCCGCTCAAGCCGGAAACGGGCAGTCTAAGAGCTGCGCTCTAAAACGACTTAAAGGTATTGTTTAGAGTATTTTTCCCCCGTGAATCTGAATATCACGTTCGCTTTCCCCGAAGATGTAACTAAACGCGAGAAAACACGAAAAACTTCCGACCAGTCGTTACATCATAAAAGGATCTTTCAGCGCCAAGCGTGTGCCGCTCGTGTGGGCAGCGTGTGCAATGGCAGGTTTGCCAGGTATATTCCGCCGCACTGACACCAGTCGAGACGCCTTTTTCTGACCTTTACGAAAACAGCAGGAGTCATGAGCGTACCAACCGGGGAGCAAGGGGGGCGCTTGCCCCCCCCCCCCCCCTTTCCCCGTTCTCAGAGTGCCCCCCACTCTGAGAACTGGCAAGGCATGTGTTTGCCCCCCCCCCCCCTCCCCTCCTAAAACAGCCGCCACTGGGCATGGTAGACACTGGCCGGTGGCTGCCCAAGAGATACCAAGGGCACCGCCCCCCGGCCCGGGGGAGGGGTGGTTCGCCCCCCCCCACTCAAAAACAAGTATGCCACTGGCAGGAGTGCGCGCGCATAGCTTTGGCGCTGAAGATGCGCGAAGGCGGATATTGCGAAAACGTTACGACACAAACATGTCGTAACGCTCCGGGAAGCGGGAGCTTCAGCGGTACTTTGAAAATGATTTTCTGCAGCCTCCGTGCACCAAATTGAAAGATAATCTCGATATCCGTGATCCTGGAGGGCGAATGAAGACGATCCAAGTGTTTTTACTCAAATACAAAACAGCTTATCTTTTAGGGAAATGGGTCCGAAGTTTCATGCTGTGTTCCAATCTGAGAGAAATGCATGTAATGGGATTATTTTTGCCGTCTTCCCGTCCCTGCTGAAACTGCGTGCTCAAGAGAGACTCTAGACAATACCTGTAAATACTCGGGGTAGGGTAAAGTACACCGGAAAATACTTAGAGTACAAAGTAAATGACAGGTGATGTACTTCAAGTAAAGTAGACGCCACTGATCCAGAAGCTTCTTGGTCGCGGTGAAACTGCGAGGATAAAAGGGGACTATTTCTTTTAGTCTTGCATTCGCAAAGCTTGATGACGTAATTGTGGGATCGAAGCCACCCACCTGACGACAGTCGAGCGCGGCTCAAGGATTGGACACGAGAACTGCGTTAGCACCCGACTGCGTGCCCGTGTCCCACTAGAGCGACATACAGAAACAAAAGACAACGACAAGCCTCAAACCAGAGTCTTTCGCGATTTGAGAGGCTTCGCAGAATAAAGGAGGCTATGCTCAAACACGAGCATCATGCACGCGAGGGTATCTTTGGCAGGCTTGCAATCGCTCGTGCTTACTTCACGAGCACCAAACGACTGTCAAAGATACCATCGCGAGCATGCTGCATGAGTTTGAGGCTTGTCGCTGTCTTTTGTCTCTGTCTGTCGCTCTAGTGCAGGGGTGGCCAAGCTGCGGCTCGCGAGCCGCATGCGGCTCTTCGCGTGTCAAAGTGCGGCTCGCGAATCCCTCTTCTACTCCCCCCCCCCCCCTCCCCCAAACACACACACATACCTTCCCACTTCCCCGCCTCCCTCCTGTTAACACGAGTGCTTCCCCCCAAAAAGAAATGGCACGCGTTTTAAATCGAAAGACAGGTAGCGGTTTGGTATACATCTTTGCAAGTGGGATCCCGGCTTAACCTCGAACCGCGCGCCAAGGCGAGGCGGACCTACTCTCCAGCCAGGACGTTCGCTGGTTCTCGTACAATGTTGCCAAGCGTCTCTCGCCGAAGCGCACACCACTGAGCGCAGAAAGAAATTTAAAAAATAACTATAACACGTACGCGTGTCGTCTTCGACCGCGAAAGAGCACGGATAATTAAATAAAATGCCTAAACCGGTAACAAATCGAAACATTTCAAAATGATCTAAAGTCTTTAGGCGCTCTTCAGAATCCGCCACAAGTCGCATGGCCTTTGCATCAACGATGGCTGCGCTCGAGGCACCTCTGGCTTCCACAACATGCAGGAACAGAGGCTGCGATCGTTATAGAGTCAGCTCCAACCCTTAAAGGTGCCCCGTCCTACAATATGTGATGCTACGATTCTGTGTGGATACCTCCTCTGCGTTCCGAGACAGTAAGTGTGCCGCTTACGTTAGCCATCGGCGATGCAGCAAACGGCACCATCTTGTCATCGCGCACCCCACTGACGTGCCCCTGGCGCACCGCAGCATGGCGGAAACGGTACGGGGCGCCAGCATCGCTCAAAATGGCAGCGCACAGGAGCCTTTCTTTTCAAACGTGTATACTCTGTTTCACCTCATGATGTACCGCAGAAAAGGCTACAAGCGCGAGCTCCTTGCTCTGGGGCACATCTCGGCGGCACAAGCTCTCGCGACTAACAGCAGCTGCCAACGCTATGAGCTCGCGCTTCTAGCCTTCGCTGCGGTACAACATAAGGTGAAACGAAGTATGGTCTGGTGCTACTGCTACCTTATGTATAGTTGGACTGCTTTTGACTCAGATAGATTTGAAAGTAGTTCAAGTTTCGTTTATTGCGCTAAAAAAAATGAAAGCCATTTACAACTCCCTGTAACGCCGAATTAGAGCGCAGCTCTTGAGGAGGAGGAGGAGGAGGGAAGGGTACTGGGGGGTGGGTCAAGTGACCTCGGGTGGGGGGGGTCCTGTGACCTTGGGGGGTCACGTGACCTTGTAAGGGTCACGTGACCTCGGGGTGTCACGTGACGTCGGGGGTCACGTCACCTGGCGATGCCGATGACGTCACCAATGACGTCACGTATGACGTCATCAGTGACGATGACAATGCGGATACCGATGACGTCACTGATGATGTCATTGGTAATGATGCGGATGTCGGTGACGTCATCTGTGACGTCACTGATGACGTCATTAGTAATGATGACGATGCAGATGCTGGTGAGGTCATCAGTGACGTCACCGATGACGTCATCAGTGATGATGACGATGCCGATGGCGTCATCAGTGGCGATGACGTCAACGGGAGTCACGTGACTTCTGGGGGAGGGGGGTCACGTGAACTCAGGGGGGGTCACGTGACCTGGGTAACCATCGTGACCCTCGTGGGGGTAACCCTAGTAACCCTTGTGAGGGTAACTCTCGTGACCCTCGTGAGGGTAACTCTCATAACCCTCGTGACCCTCGTGAGGGTAACCCTTTTGAGGGTAACTAACCCTTGTAACCCTCGTGATGGTTACGAGGGTTAGTAACCTTCGTAGCCCTCGTGAGGGTCCTCGTGAAAGTAACCCTCGTAACCCCCGTAACCCTCACGAGGGTTACGAGGGTTACTCGCGGTTACGCCGACGGCGACGGCGACGGCAACGCCAACGGCGACGGCGACGCCGCTCAAGCCAGGAACGGGCGCCTAAGAGCTGCGCTCTAAAAAATGTTTACCCCCCCCCCCCCCCCCTCGGCTCTTGGGAGTTTCGTGGTTCGGTTTGCGGTTCTTAGGCCGGGTCAGCCTGGCCACCCCTGCTCTAGTGGGACACGGGCAACGATCATTGCCTCGGCGGACACTGGAGTGGTGGCTCGTGTCCAACCACTGCGGTGACGAGAATAACCCAACTCTAACAGTGTCCGGAGCTGAGCACGTGTGCTCTACCTCAGCGCGTGACTATGGATTGACGTTGGCGGCATAGGATAGGCACCAGGCCACGTGTCCTCTTGTTCTGACTCCGAGTTGAGGGGATGAACGATGCCTATATTTTTCGAATTTATTTGCCGACTTCCACTGCTTAGAAAGAAAAACCAAGGCAGGCTTATTCGGCTATTAACGTTAGGGAGAGAATCTGAGAAGTATATAGCGAAAGTAGAGTACTCGTTTCATGGCCCCTTTAATGAAAATAACGGATGAGTGTGCAGGTGAGCTTATGACAATTAATTATAATGTGACACGTGAGACTGTGGTGCGAAGAAATTACGGAACATTATCCTCCGTTGTCTTTTTCTTCTGCTTGAAAGTTTTTTATTATTATTTTCCCGCACCACAGAGTAAGGTGTTACGTTATCGTTTATTGCCCACACCCAATATTTTGAATTCCTTCACTTGCGCTGACTGATCGAGGTGTAGCTGGAGTACGAAACGCTACGAGAAAACCGACCCCAGAACAAACGGAACGATGCGTGGTCTGCTCGCGTTTCTCTCGAGAGTAGAATACCTCTCCCAGTATTTCTTCGGAGAGAGAAGCATCATTTTGTGACAAAATTTTAACAAGACCAAATTTGCGGAAAGCACTTGAAAAAAATACTTTCCGTAACTACAATATAAACATCATAAAAGCATTAGCGCGAAAGACAAAGGGCAAGGGAGGACAGGACAAGCGCTTGTCCGCCCTTCCCTTGTCCTTTGTCTTTGGCGCTAATATTTTTGTGATGTTCAGCCAACTAGGTCATCAACCTATTTTGTTAATGCAAGTACGCCCTCAGAGAATGTACTTGAAGTCAAGTACAAGTTTACTAGGCCTACTTATAGTAGTACTTTAAGTACAAGTTTACTAGGCCTACTTGCAGTAGTACTTTAAGTACAAGTTTACTTGGCCTACTTAAGGTAGTACTTTAAGTACAGTGTACTTAAAGGGAAGCTACGGAGCTTCTTGGAGAAAATGAGTTAGAAGTGAATCTAGTGTATTTTTACCCCGTGAACCCGAATACCCAAACCATTTGCTGCGTAAGTATTGTTAAACGCGAGAAAAACGCGGAAGACAGTCGCTGTCCGTGACGTCATCGACGGATCTTTTGGCTGCCCAAGGCTAGGGAGGCGGGGCTTAAGTCCTATTTTGAAATTGCTCGTATGGCTCTCCGGCGCGTCGCATTGAAATATAATTTTGATATCTGCTATTCTAAAGGCCAAATGAACGCAATTCAAGCGTTTTTTCTCAAATGTAGAAGTGCCCCATCATCCCTTAACTCCATAACACTGAAATACCTATTCAGCACAATCACTCAATCAAGCTTTATTTTTCAGATATGCCTGGAGGGAAATCCAGACAAAAAGCAGTTACAAACAGCTTGGCTAGGCCTGGATTACATTGACAGCAGCAACGTATAAAGAAAAAAACAAAAAAAAAAAAAACAAAAAAAACATGACCAAATACATGGCCTTGACAGAAAAAGAAAAAAAAACCACAAAAACCGAACTCTGCAAAAACTTTTAAAGGGAAGATGGGGCACTTCTACATTGGAGAAAAAACGCTTAAATTGCGTTCATTTGGCCTTTAGATTAACAGATATCAAAATTTTATTTCAATGCGACGCGCCGGAGAGCCATACAAGCAATTTCAAAATAGGACTGAAGCCCCGCCTCCCTAGCCTTGGGCAGCCAAAAGAGCCGTCGATGACGTCACGGACAGCGACTGTCTTTCGCGTTTTTCTCGCGTTTAACAATACTTACGCAGCAAATGGTTTGGGTATTCGGGTTCACGGGGTAAAAATACACTAGAATTCACTTCTAAGTAATTTTTTCCAAGAAGCTCCGTAGCTTCCCTTCAATGAAGCTAACTCTATTTTACATTTAAAAAGTGTCCACGGAGATCTTCATTACTTAGTGTGTGTATGTTTACGTTGTTTCTGACACATTTGTCTGATTAAAATGGTATATTTTAGTGTAGAGACTGGAAAAATATATTAGTATACATGAAATGTTTGTGTTCGCATTTCCTCGTGTTGGGTATACTTCCCGAAAGTGGATATCAATCAAAGGTAAAACATGAGTCTTGTAAGTACGCCTTAGTTTGTCGCGTAGCACGCGATGATGATGATGAGCCATTTTTAGCGTGGTTTTTCCCCTGGAACCGTTGCTGCTGGGAACATGGATCGGCGGGAATTTTCATGACGGAATCACCGCCGAATTAATGAAAGTGGAATTTCCATTTGAATGCGTAATGAAATGTTTTCTAGCCAAATTGCGTGCAATTATTCTTGAAAATGCAGATGCACGACGACTCCGACGCTGTGTGCGTCGAAGCAGCGCGCCATCACGGGAGGTTTCCACGGCAGTATAGCGGTGCTAGTATCGAGTACATCGTACGATTGCTCCAATGTACTACAAGAACTCGTCGGGCAGCGAGTTGAAAACTACGTCGCCTAATTGGCCTAATCGGGTAGTAACGTTGCTTGGGCGCCTGTGGAGAGTATTCATAGGACGCCATATTTGAGGCTGCTAAGACCGGCAATCTTGACGGTGCAGAGTGCACGTTGCAAAACAACTGTGGACGCTCGCCGTCAAAACTCGCTCGGCGACGGCGTCCTGTCGAGAACAATTTCTTCTCCGTTCACGATAAACGCGGGTTTCACTACCCAGTTCGAGACATAAAAAGATAGTGTTTCCATTGTCGGCGTCGAAGAGTCTTCGCCACCTCGCTCGCCGTCGCCATTTTGTAGAGCTGGTCTCGGAGCCCTGAACGCATGAGCGAATGCTGCGCTCCCTCGCCTCCCGTTGGTCCCACGTAAACTTTCGTCAGAGTTCATAAGAAAAAGTTGAGCCGAACCAAACTCCTGAATTTTCCTACGGGGCAGAAATCCCTCCCGTCGCTCCCCGCGAAGCGCATAACGAGGTTACGTCACGCTTTTGTGCGGAGCCGCGCTGACGTCAGATCGGATGGGCCAGCCTTGGCTCGGGCTGCACAAACGCTCCCCTCCTCTGCGTGGGATCTCTTTGCAATTGGCGGTATTTTATTCGCGTGTCTGGCAGCTTTACAGGTTTTGCTCAGCGAAATTGGCGAGATGCCGGCGGGGGTATCGCCTAACCTGGTGTGGCTTGCGCTGTTGCACATGTTGAACGAGACACCCGGAGGATTCTTCGATCTCTCAAGCCGCTCCTCGTACAACCGGTTTTTTTATTCCGCGTCCTTTGCGTGGCATCCACCCACTGAAGAAGGATCTTTCTTTTTGCAGGAAGCAGCTCGTCACGGTCTACATCGCTGATGCCATAATAGCGTATCGCCTTCTAGTGTACGTCTCCATTTTTCTGCTCTCATCAGCGCGTCCCTATTGTCGAGTGTGCGATTGCTAAATGCGTTTGCTAACACTAACGTCCCTCTCGGCCCCCTTCGTATGAATGCTGAGATCGGGGTTCCACTGGTTCCGCCGATCTCTAAAGTCACCCACATCCCTTTCAGAAAAGCGTCCCTGGTGGGAATGCCCATTGACGTTACGACGAGCTTTGTGCCGGTTGGTCGCCATGGGAACTCGGCCTTGATCTCGTCGTAAGCAGACGTAAGCTTTCGTCACGCAAGAAAACGGTGCTGCCTACCCTTACTTCATAATTCGTGTTCTAGCTTATGAGAAGTAAGCAGAGGAACCTTCCAGATTTCAGACGCTGAGACCAGACTTGCACACGTTACTGAAAAATAGTAAGATATTACATTTACAATTACTCGAGGCTAAATTGTAATTTATTACAGTTACGATTACTCTCCTAAAAAAGTAAGCGACCGTTACCACAAAAAGTAATCCTTTACTTTTGTGGCGTTACTTCCAACATTATTGTCCTCAAGTAAGAAACAAACAGGAGAAGACTATTCAAGTTGTTAATGTCGCCACCTTTTCCATTTATTGACCTTGAGTATTTTGAGCAACAGCTGGCTCTCGAAAATCTCGTGAAGCATTTTGCGTTATTCCTTACTGAAGATGTCGACTGCTACGCTGAACATCCTTTGAACTGAGGCACTGGATGGGAGTGCCATAGTGTGCCTCACGAATGTTTTATGCTTAGCATTGAGCCTCTTCAGCGAAGCAATGGAAGTACTATTTACCTCGAAGATAGAGCCAAGCTTCCTCGTTGCAGCCGTTGCCTGATATTCGAGAGATTTAGTTGATCGTTCTGATACCTTTAATACTCCAGATAACGACACCCGATAACGATATAACGCATGCGCAAAGGCGGTGGCGAAGTATCGGGAACCGCTATCGGAGTCATCGGACCGATCTACTGAAATTCTCCATTGTCAAAATCACGAAGCTGTAGAAGTCATCATAGATCGAGCCAAAACTAGAATAAGAACTGATGTATGAACATCTTACAATACCGTCATATATTGCCAGACAATCGCAAAACATTGTTGTAACAGTAAGGTGATAATTAAATAACAAAATAAGATTTGGCTCGATATTCTTCTTCCTTTGGTTCTGAACAGGTCGAGCCGCGGTTGAGACATTGGTGAATAAAAAAAAAGTTTCTAGTATATGAATATAAGTAATCGAAAAAAGACAGTTTTAACAACAATTAATTAGAACGTCGGTTAAAACAAGGAAATGTAAATGCACGTTTGTCGTGTATACCTTTCTTGGGGCCATTCAAAAACGCACGGACCACGTACCGACTGCAGTTTACTCCGGGGTTCTCCAGATAGACGTCCGCTGATGTCACGGGCAGCGAAGGGCAGAGTACTAAGTAAGCCGCGCTATTGCCCCACTCACGAGTTTCACTCTCTCCTCAAGCCCAGAATATCACGTGTACGTCAGCAACCATCGGGTTTTATTTTTAAAAATATCTGCTAGAGATAAGATCCGTCCTGCTGGGGTAGAAACAGGAAGAAGGAAGGAAGACTTACCATTCTCGAAGGGCTCGCAACAAGCTGACTCACAAAAGGGGTGACTGAGAGGCAGATAACCTGGCTGGAATTCCCAAATAAAGTGGAGCAACCCTAGAAGTTGGACTACAAAAAAGTAAGTAGCTTTTAAAACAGGGTCAAATAAGGTAAAAGAAGCAGAAAAAAATACATTCTGCTTTCTAAGAGAAGTTGCTAAATGTGCAGCAACGAACGAGGATGATTGTGGCAATAACACCGTTACATATTATCACATCTCCTTTAGTGGATTTTAGGGTAGACGGAGCGTTGTCTCGTTTTGTGACAATATAAAAATGGCCGTAGTCACTATAACCGAGAAGGACATTGTTAATTCTTGTCTGTTCACTTACCGCCTCGAGCTTCTCGAAGAAACACACAATCACTTGGCGCCCTCCTCTCCCCGTCTTCGATCGCAAAAAAAGCAACAACAAAGGAACTAAAAAAAGCAAATATAACTTGCCCCCCCCCCCTTTTTTTTTTGTTGTAGAAATGCCAGTTTTTTCTAAAAACTGGCATTTCTACATTTCTAAAAAAAATAGATTCAGGGTCTTGGTGTTGAAAAAAAAAAAAAAAGGCTTTGCGGAACTGAAGGCCAAGCCTCCCTTTGCGCTGGTCATTTCGCGTGACAGTGTCACCCCGCTCCACTTCACCAAAATAAAAACGACCCTTTTTTTAGAAAGGAGGGGGGAAATAACGGATTGCAAGGAATCTGTTACGCAAGAAATGTAAGGGAATTACTTTACGATTACTCTAGAAAATATGTAATTATTCCGTTACTAAATTACTGATAAATGTGAGGGATTACAAGTAATCTCGTTACTTGTAACGGATTACGTACAAGTCTGGCTGAGACAAAGGGCTTTTATTTCACAGGTAGAAGAGGGTGTTGGCTAGCTGGACGTGGTGCTCCGTGTGCAACGACTGGCCTGCGAGGAAGGCCAGCTTGTGTGCGTACTGGCAGGGCGCGGGCACCCGAATGGTGCCCGGCCAGTTGAAGTACAGGTGCGTCAGCTTGTACGAGAGCCGCTGCATGTGGTCGGGCTTCAGGCCCGTGGTGTCGTAGATGACGTTGTAGTGCGTGGGCGCCACGGTTCCCTGGCGCACGCTTTGCGACACCAGGAAGAAGTCGTAGCGCTCGGGCCGTGTCACCTCCGAGTCGACCACGGTGCCCGGCGGGGGGTTGGCGTAGCCGCCCGAGCTGGTCACGGCAAACAGGCGCGTCGAGATGCGCTTGGTGACCACCACGAACGCCAGCTTGTGATCCTTGCCCGGGAAGAGCGCGTCCAGCGACGCCACGATCTGGTTGATCTCCCACTCGCGGACCTGGGGAATCTGGCCGTCCGAGACACCGTCGCGGAAGAAGAGGATGCGCTCGGGCACGGCGCCGCCGTTCTCGCAGCCGTACTGCCTGAGAGCGTCCTGGAGATGAATGGCCAGCGAGTTGCCCAGCTCCTGGTGGCTGGCGTGGAAGGACGCCCGGGAGAACCAGCGCGTGAAGGTCCTGTTCAGGCTGGCCACAAAGGCCCCCGCCGAGCGGCCGCGCTGACTTGAGTCGTGGTACGTGTCGTAGCCGATGACCATGGTGGACGCCAGCGGGATCTCAAGGCACCAGGCCTGTCCGCCCAGCTTACAGTTGAGCTGGATCGCCACCTTGGTGGCCACCGAGCGCACGTTCTTTCGGTTCCCGATGGTCCGGCTGAGCAGCACCTGCGTCTGCAGGCCCAGGTCGACGCAGGCGTGCTTCTTGATCATGTCATAGCGGTCTTTCCGGTTGTTGGGCAGGATCACAAGAGCCAGCTGCAGGCCGCTGAGCTGCTGAAGCGCGCGGACGTAGCTGCCGGCCCGGTCGTCTTCCAGCTCGAGCAGACGCGGCTCGGTGACCCGCAGACCCATGGGAGGGCAGACACTCATTAGGCTGCGCACAAACTCTGCGCAATTCTGCTCGTCCCTCTTAGGGCAGATGACAATCCAGGAGTCGAGCGTGATGGCCACGTGCATTCGCTTGTCGCGCATCTCGCGCGAGAAGTCGGCCGTGTTGGCGCCGTACCGGTAGTTCTGGGTGCCCTGGATGACCCACTCGGGCGGCATGACGCGGGCGTCGATGCTCACCAGCTGGCCGTCGAACTGCAGCCCCCACTGGTGCATCTCGTGGCTCACGCTGGAGTCGCCGTTGACGCGCCCGATGAAGTCGAGCAAGTTGCGGACGCGACGTGGCGGCTCGACGCGGGTGTGCTGGGCCAAGTCCCGCATGACGGCCACGTTGGCGCGCATTTCGTCCGTGAGTCCCGTGAGCACGCAGAGCTCAGGCACCAGGTAGATGTTGTGCGTACGTCCGACCCGCAAGTCTTTCTCGCGCGGTCGGCACACGAGCAGCGGCTGGTTCGGGTCTCGAATGCGCTTCTCGTACTGGGCGCGGTAGTACTGCACGTACGTCTTGGGTCCCTCCTTGGTGTCGAAGCTGCATTGTGGGTTCTGGTCCCAGTCGATGTCGTCCACGCGGTACGTCTTGTTGTTGTACGGCGTCATGACGATAGCCCCGGCCACGCGGCGGATGGCTTCCTCGCGGTAGCCCGTGGGCGCTGTCGCCGAGATCTGTATGAGCAAGTCGAGGACAGTGTCACGGCGCAGCACCTTGTGGACCGTGTCTGTTACCATCATAACTCCGGTCTCATGCTGCCCAATGGCCGTCACAAGGCCCTGCCAAAGTTCGAGTCCATGCTGGGGAATGGCAGACACAGCCCGCTTGTCAAAGTAGTGCCGATTGATTTGCACAAAGTCTAGGTGCTCCAGGTTTCGGCGCATCTGCGTGTTGAAGAGTCGCAGCAGGTCCGGGTTGTTTGGCGCCAGCTCCTGGACCCTTTTAACGCGAATGCATACCTGTTCTCCGTCGCTACGCCTCCGTGACCACAGCTCCGTCACCTCCTGCTCTAGCCGGCTCGGCGTCTTCAGGTCAGACATCCCATCGAACACGTAGCAACGGCCGAACTGTTCGCGGTGGTCGCCTACTAAGGCACGCCGCATTCTGCTCGACTCGACGCTCGGGACAAAGTCTACGTGGTACTGGTGCACGCAGCACTGAGGCAACGACAGCAGCCGGAAGTAGTTGGCCACCAACCTGATTGGACGGCCCGTGGTGCCGGTCTTGTCGGTTACGTGGATCGGTCGGGTCGCCAGCATCGACACCTCGTTGCGAGGCTTCCGGCGAGCGCCTCGGCCGCACCCGGTGACGTCGGTCTCGGGGCTTGAGTCGCCCGACTCGAATGGTCCCGAAGGCTCCAACGACAGCTGCCGCATTTGCTGGGCGAGGCCGCCAGGCCTCCGCTGCGACTCGTGGTCGCCCAGGGAGCCGGCCAGCAACTTCCGACGACCTCGAGATCGCCCCCTTGCGCGACCCCCTCCACAATCTTCGGGCTCCATCGCACGCTATTTGGAACGCTCGACCAACTTACTTTGGAGGACGTGTTCGATTGAAGGGGCCACGTGCAGCGCGCGCCACAGCAGAAACGCTCCGGCACGCGGGACGCATTGGAGGGGCGCGGTTGAGTCTCAGAAAGGAAGGTATTCATTCGTTTATTGTTCTTCACAAAATGCCCACCTCGACGGAAAGCGTGTCCTTGAAGAGCAGTCCCTCCCTGAGCAACCTCTGTTCGGAGACGAGCAGCGCGAAGCTGACCAGCCCCGATGCCGGCCGAGAGAACCAGTAGCGAGGCACGATCAGCTCGGACGACGAGAAGGTCTTCACCAGGTGCCTGTCCTGACCGGAGCGGTCCAGCAGCCGCAGGCAGAAGTCGAACTTCTTGCTCAGCTTGGCCGAGTGGAGCAGCTCGAGCCCGATCTGAACGGCGTCGCCCCCCTCTTGGCCCGCCGGTACCCCGACGCTCGCTGCCAGCCGGAGCACACAGCGGACGGCTCCCTCCCGCTCGATGCCGAACGGCCGACTGTACAAGCGTAGTTGGCCCTCACGACGCGCCTGCTCGCGGAGTCTCTGATAGCCTGCCAGCTGCCATCGGAAGGGGGCCTCCCGCACGCCGCGGAGCAGCTGCAGCTCTTGAAAGCTTCGCTGCGCGCCTGCCAGCTCGGCCTCGTCCAGAAGTTGCTGCCGGACCTCGGCCACCTGGTGCAGGGACTCCAGAGGGACCAGCCGGTCCGCCAGCACGCGCAGCTCCGTCCGCAGCTCCTCCGCCTGCTTCCCGGTCTCGCTAGACGTCTTCTCCAGCTCCGCTTCGAGTCGGGAAAGCGCCGAGTCTCGGTCAGCAGCCACGTCCTGGCGGACTTGCCGGCTCAGCTCTTGGGCGTCGGGAATCCGGTCCAACATGCGGGCCTGCTCGCTCTGCTTGTCTCCCAGGGCGCGCAGTTGGCCGCGTAGCTCCTCGAAAGATGCGTCGCTCCTGGCGTCGAGCCGCGCCAAGTCGGCGCGCAGCTCCCGCAGTTGAGTGTCCGCTGCGCCGAGCTCGTCGATCCGCTGCTGCGCCTTCCTGAGCTGCTGCTTGAGCCCGGCGCTCTCGGTCCGCAGGCTGTCGGCGCTGGTCTGTAGCTGCTTGAGGAGGAGCACGCTGTCCTTGCAGATGCCGGCCAGCAGCCGCGCGTACGGGTCCGGCTTTGCCGGCTGCTGCTCGTCGAGTCGCTTTAGCTTGGACTCGAGCAGCTGCCACGGTCCGCTGTCCTGCCCGCTTCGAAACACGGGTATCCGCGACGGTTCGGGAGACGCCCGGGCCCGCTCCATGGCTCGTCGGTCGTGCGGACGATGCTCGAGACAGCCTTCTATCTGGCAGTGCGTCGCGATACGGACTCGAGTGTGGGCCCGATAAGGCTCGCTCGGGAGCTGGCCCTGACTCCGATAAGCGACGACAGGGACGCCTCTTTCTGCGCACACATGCGAATCTCTGCGTGTGCGCCCGCAGTGCTCATGTGTGATGCCGGTCCTGGGGAAACATCTGTGTGCCGGGTTGAGGGCCGTCTCCAGTGAGCGAGAGCGCAGCACGTCGGACGCCGGTTTCTCTCGTAGTACGTGTCAGGCGTTTCCGTTGCCTGTTGAGGACATTCCCCACACTGCCGCGCATTGCCGGAGCAGTAGGCCGCGGCTGGAGCACCGGGAACTGTTCGTTGTCGACGCCGTTTCATTGCAGTGCAAGGGGAGCGTTTGTATGCACATACGAGTGGACATCGCGCACATTGATCTTTCCCACAAACATTCTTACTTAAATGGGCCTCGGTCGGAATTTGGATTATTATACATTTTATGCGGTGTACATAATGTCCGATGCGATACGTATTATACTCTACGGTGCAATCGTGTGCGTTTTGCTTAGTGTGAAGACATTTAAGCATTTGTTCCCGACTTTTTTTAAAAATTGTGTTTTATGTGTTGTTTCTGAGCGTGAGCAAGGGCGTCTCGCGGCACGGGCTCGGCATCGACAGTGATACTAAAGCATTTTGCTACCGGCAATTTTTTTTTTTTTTTTTCAAAAGCGCGCGGAGTCGGCGTCTGGTACTACGAAGAATGTTATCACTAGGGTGCCTTCATGTGCGCTTTGCTCTAAAGCCCATTCATGTTTCAAGAGTAGAGCAAGATGCGTCGATGCACGAGGCACGTGCAACCTGCAACCCTTGGCAAGATCATGGTGGCATAGCTGAGCACTGACCTGGATTTCGGACGCCATGTTTTTCCCAGAACTGGCGCGCGGCACGTGTCTCGAGCATTTCCACAACAATGAATGGCGCCACTGTTCCCAGGATAGAGGGGCTTTACTTTCCTTAGGGTAAAGTGTACTAGAATACTTGGGTAGAACAGAGGCTCGCCTGAAGCGCGTGGTATTGATCACGGCAGGTGTCGACACCGGCGCGTTATCCAGAAGGTGTGCGCATGCGCGGCTGCACGCGCGAAAATATGAATCTTTGGTGCCGCTTTGGTGGAGTTCACATAGGATTTCTGATACAGCTACGACCTGCCAGTGGTCGTACCGTGGCATCAATTACGCTGCGGCACGATCGTTAGCAACATGATGCTTCAATGTATTGGACGGTACAAGCTACATTACCCTACCTTTACATAAAAACAATTGCGACTTTAAAGAAGCGGATTGCAAGTTGTTTCAGCGTAGAATTAGCCGCGAATTACGGTTTGTCGGATGGTGAGTATTTTAAATGAAGTGCCCATTTCCTCGGTCGCAAAGGCCGAACATTAGATATTTGAAAGGGATATCTAAAACTCAGAAGCAGTTTTCTTTTTCTTTTTTTTTCTTTCTCTACCTTATTTTATAATGAAACGAAACGGCATATACTGAAGTCTGAGATTGTTTTAGTATCTTTTAATAACCCAGGTTAACTTCTCTGTCTTCTTTTCTGCCCGTCTTCTTTTTTTTTTTTTTTTGACCTTCTTTAGCTCGCTTCACTCGTCAATCATTCTTGTGTTCATTTATGCGACGAACCACCCAAGCGACGGTCGGAAAGGGGTGAGAATCTTTTATTTCTTCATGGCTGCCGGGACCATCCGCGGACCACCCTACGTTTACTTGTAAGAAATGGCTTATAAGCCGTGACAATTTTAATCACGCGTTTTAATAGGGAACTTAAGTTTCGGAGTTCCGCCGAAATGTTTACATTTAAGGAACTTAAGTTCAAAAACTGAGACAACGTGGGCTGAAAGGTAATGCTTTATAATATTCAAAGAAAACAAGCAACTATTTTACATCATTTTGAGCAGAAAACATGAGCACACGTAGATCAGGCAAGGAAAAAGTTGTAATAGTTTACAGCACGACATTGAAATAATGGTTACAATGTGCAGCGCATACATGGTTACAATATGCAGCGCATTTTCCTCGTGAGGGTAAACCATCTGAAACCCACACGCTCATAACAATACATTTAACCGAGAGCTGCTTTCTGACAACCAGGTAAGTCTCGCCTGAGCTGGGTATTCGAAGGGAAAGACCCATGGTTCCACAGGGGACGTATCTGGTTCACGCAGACATACAGGGTGTTTTTGTTTTATTCTTTACAGAACTTTACATATTTTACAAAAAAAGGATGTGGCAGATATGTGGATGTCGTCTTTCGTTATATCTGTAGGGCTCGGTGGACAATAAATGGGCGAATAACCGTTGCAATATTTATTAATTAACCAAAATATGTTAGTTAACTTGTTTATTAACCCTTTGCCTACCGCAAATATTTAAAAAAAATTAAAATTACCGATATTTTCATAAGGCGCTTTGTAGCAGCTGTGCATGGAAACCGCCATAACTGACCTTCAGTTTTTGTTTCCGCTTATTACGTTTACTTCACTTCATTATTACCATAGCAGCTAGGCCAGGTTATTGCCATCTTAGATTTCATTCTGTCTTTCTCTCCAGCACTGGCTTTTGTGGAAGCTCGTCCTCACCGATTTCAGTGGCTCGGTATCTCGGTAAAACAAAAGAAGGTCAGCAATGGCGGCTGTATTCTGGCGCCTGTGTAAAGTGTCTTACCGCAGGAAAGGCTACATTCGCGAGCTCCTTGCTCTATAGGGCACATTTCGGCGGCACAAGCTCTCGTGCACCAAGGGCAGCTGCCAGCGCTATGAGTTGGCGCTTCTAGCCTTCGCTGCGGTACAACATAAGGTGAAACGGAGTGTAGAAAATCGCAATACCGACACGTGCACCTCTCAAAGTGAAAAAAAAAAAAAAAAAAGGCGGGCTGCGCGGTTTTTTCCGGATAACTCGACTACAGCGCCGCCACGAACTGTCAATGAGCCGCTCCGGTCCCAACGCTACCGAAGTGTTCTAGTACATCTCGCCATTTTGTCCCACGCTTTTATTTTTCTTGTTTGTTCAGAAGCGCGTGAAAGAGCGTGTCCCTGCACGCGTTAGTGGCGCTGACTGTGTTATGGCGACATTGTGTTTTCGTCAATTTCTTTGTATTTTCCCCGTGAGCGCGTGCATCGGGTACTAGAAAGGGTGGCATCACCCTAAACAGAAGGACATCGAGGCACCCTAGTTATCACCCTGAGTAAAACGCACATGAAGGCACCCCGGTACAGTGCATTGTTTGATATGTAGCATACAGCCATATACTACATTATATTGTACAGCTATCCGACCGAGCTACAGACCGATACCGTGAGAAAACCCGGACCAGACAGGAGAGAGGAAGAACGGGAAGGACGCCGAAGTGAAAATAGTGAAAATATGCAGGCAAGCTGGTGTATTAACTCCATAACAAAAAAACAAAAACAAAAATCGCCGAGACCGGAGATAATAATAAGACGAAAAGGCAAACGAACACGCACCATCTCAAATTTGAGAGGGCGTGTATGTTCAATGTCTTCTGTGTACTCTATGCCTGTCGGAAGTACTCCCTGGGACCGTCGTCAATTCCTCCTCTTCTAACGCCCGTGTGCGCCGCGAAACGGCGCTGCCTACGTTGGAGGCAGTGTTTGCGGTAACGCGTTGCAAGTGACGGCGTTACCAGTAACGAATCACTTTTTTTCTGTAGCGTTTAACGCACTTTTTTATTGTGCTTGCGAGTATATTTATAGAGCCGGAAGCCAGTCTGCCTCAGTGGGCGTCTGGTGTCTCAGCTGTAGGTGAGGAATTTAGCCAATGCAGTACAACCGCTAACATGGAATCTTTAACGTGCATTACGCTGTAGTGATACACGACCGCACGCCGGTAAGATGCTCATCCAGATTGGGCAGGGGTGGGGGTTGAGCCGAGGATCCTGGGTTCTGCAGCGCGAGCTTTCCCTCCAAGTGCTCCGAGCTGCACGGTATGCGCTCGCCCACCGTGCCACCGATCCCAGCCATTTTTTTTAAACAGTTACGGATGATGTAGATAGATGTGTTATCTATTTCAAGTAACGGGTAACGCAGTTACCTTACTTCTTCCCAAGACTCAAAACATTACACTTGAATCTTTTTTGTGCTTTTAGGCATCGTGATGTGAATTTGTGAGTTTCTTGCAGTTTTCTTTGCTTTTTTCTTATTTTTTTCTCGTGAGTATTTCAGTGAAAGCACAGAACGAGCGGGTTGGTAGAGATAATTAAACTTGAGGAAGAAAACCGTAAAAAAAAAGCACTTATGTTCAGTTTTTTCATGGACATAATAGGAACTTTTATTAAACCGTTACCGTGTTCCCCGTACACAAGTACCGTGGCCTTTGAAGCATGCTTTTAAGCGCGCGGTATCACCCGGGCGCGCGCTTAAAAGCATGCTTCAAAAGGCTCCGGTAGTGCGGTACGCGGAACACGTTAACGGTTTGCTCAAATTCTCTAACGTTTCGGGAAATATGGCGCTTATGCATACCTAAACCTCGAAACACTGTGTTAATTCGTAATTTAAAAAAAAGTAGCGCAAAAGTAACGTGCGTTAACTTTGTATCGATAACGGTCTCCCGTTCTTCATATTAGAGAGTTTTAGGGAACCGTTTTTCCGCATCCGATACAGTATACGATGGGCCCTCCGGTACGAACTGCGCATGCGCGTGTCTCATGTGGTAGCGCATGCGCAGTTCGGAGGGCCCACCGTACCGCATCGAATGTGCAAAAACGGTTCCTTAAAACTCCCTGTTTTAAGGAACGGGTTCCTTTTATTTTCAGGGAACGAGTAACGCATTCCTTTATTTTTTTCGGTAAGGCCTACAAGACTGGTTGGGAGGCTATGGAAAGCCGATTGATAAAAGGGCCCATTCAAAGCATGGGGAGTGCCTTGTGCGGAGATTGGTCGCGTGGCGAGAAAGGAAGCAGGCCGAGAGGGGAGGCAGACGAACCTCGTAGCAAACCATAAGCCACGTGGCCACCTCCTGGAATGCAGGCTCTCCGGAGGCTAAGGCCGGACTCTTGACCTCCCTAAAGAGCACGCCCTAAGATAATACTCTTCAGGTGAGGACAGCGCGCTCCTCGCGCAGTGCAGATAAAGTTCGCTTTTCACTCTCTCTCTTTCTCTCTCTCACTATGGATCACGGTGTAAGGTACACTCTTTAGGTGAGGACACGGCGGGGCTGAACGCGCGGCGCGGGGAATCAGATAGTGCTCGCTTGACGGGCATCCGAAAGGCTGCATTATTCAGCGACCACCGTGCCCGCGGCTGACAGTGTCGCCAGCGGCCAAACGGCGAAACTGCGTGAGAGCGAAAAAAATAATCTCGCTGCCATGACACCCCTTTGCACCGTGGTCTTTCTACAGTGTACTAGAATACTTGGGTAGTGTTGGGACCGGAGCGGCTCGGCAACGGGAGCTCGTGAGGGCGCGTGTATTGACAGTTCGTGGCGGCGCTGTAGTCAAATTATCCGGCTCGCGCAGCCAGCCTTTTTTTTTTTTCTTTTTTTCTTTTTTTCTCTTTGAGCGGTGCATGTAGCGAAGGCTAGAAGCGTGAGGTCATAGCGTTGGCAGCTGCCCTTGGTGCACGGGAGCTCGTACCGCCGAGATACGCCCTAGAGCAAGGAGCTCGCGCTTGTAGCCTTTCCTGCGGTACAACACCAGGTGAAACAGAGCATAGGGCACGTAAAAAAAATCGGTATTTTCAAATCTTTTTTTTTTTTTTTTTGCGGTAGGCAAAGGGTTAATGAAATGTTTGATGGGCCATGTTGCAATTGCAGCTTTAAAGGGAGCCATCATTAAAGGCCAACTTAATTTAAAAAGTTCGCGAACAAACAACGAGCTTTGAGCGAAAGTAACAAGGCGTTCGTTTTTGTTGTGTTTGTCCGTCCATTTTCGTTTCTTCCTCAAGCTTAATTATCTCTACCAACCCGCTCGTTCTGTCCTGAGATATTCATCGCTAAAATTTTGCCTTTCTTCACTTAATTAAAAAAACTGCGCGCTGAATGCGCGAATGAGGTTGTGCTAATATTGACGCGTAGAAGAATGACGCAGTTGTTTCTGTCCCCTCGTCACTAACTCGACAGCGTTCCTTCGGTGGACTCGCCGGCGCCACACATCAAGACGACTAAGTCACTATTCTACGTATTATTTTCATAACGCGGTTTCTGAATCAAGCGAAGAAAGGCAAACTTTTACGATTAATTTTGCGAACCTCATTGCCTTTTCGCGAATTGTCGAAATTGTGTTTGCCTTTAATAATGACTCCTTTTAAAACTGCAGTTGCACCATGGCCAATTAAGCCGTTAATAAACAAGTTAGCTAACAGATCTTGGTTCATTATTAAACATTGCAACTGTTATTCACCCATTCATTGTCCACCGAGCCCTACAGACATAACGAAAGACGGCATCCACATATCCGCCACATCCTTTTCTTGTAAAATATGTAAAGTTCTGTAAAGAATAAAACAAAAACACCCTGAATGCCTGCGTGAACCAGATACGCCCCCTGTGGAACCATGGGTCTTTCCCTTCGAATACCCAGCTCAGGCGAGGCTTACCTGGTTGTCAGAAAGCAGCTGTCGGTTAAATGTATTGTTGTGAGCGTGTAGGTTTCAGATGGTTTACCCTCAAGAGGATAATGCGCTGCATATTGTAACCATGTATGCGCTGCACATTGTAACCATTATTTCAATACCGTGCTGTAAACTATTACAACTTTTTCCTTGCCTGATCTACGTGTGCTCATGTTTTCTGCTCAAAATGATGCGAAATAGTTTCTTGTTTTGTTTGAATCTTATAAAGCATTACTTGCTCAGCCCACATTGTCTCAGTTTTTGGACTTAAGTTAAATGTTAAAACGCGTGATAAAAATTGTCACGGCTTATAAGCCATTTCTTACAAGTGAACGTCGGGTGATTCTCGGATGGTCGTGGCAGCCACGATGAAATAGAAGATTCTCACCCCTTTGCGACCGCCGCTTGGGTGGTTCGTCGCATAAATGGACACAAGAATGAGTGACAAGTGAAGCGAGCTGATTAAGGTAAAGAAAAAGAAGACGGGCAGAAAAGAAGACAGAGAAGTTAACCTGGGGTATTAAAAACATGCTAAAACAATCTCGAACTTTAGTATGTGCTGTTTCGTTCCGTTATAAAATAAGATAGGAAACAAAAACTGCTTCCGAGTTTTAGATATCCCTTTCAAATATCTAATGTTCGGCATTTGCGACCAAGGAAATGGGCATTTCATTTAAAATGCTCACCATCCGGCAAACCGAAACCACTTCTTTAAAGTCGCAATTGTTTTTATGTAAAGGAAGGGTAATGTAGCTTGTACCGTCCAACACATTGAAGCATCATGTTGCTAACGATCGCGCCGCAGCGTAATTGATGCCTCGGTACGACCGGTGGCAGGTCGACCGTAGCTGTATCAGAAATCCTATGTGCACTCCACCAAAGCGGCACCAAAGATTCATATTTTCGCGCGTGCAGCCGCGCATGCGCACACCTTCCGGATAAGGCGCCGGACGCGACACCTCTCGCGATCAATACCACGCGCTTCAGGCGAGCCCCTTCGGTCCCAACACTACCCGAGTATTCTAGTACACTGTACTGGAACTAAACCAAACCGAAATCTTCGTTGCCATCTTGGAACTAAACCGGAACCGAACCGGAAATAAAATATAACAGTAACCTGTTCAAGGAGGTTCTAGATATTTATTTTTTGTCGCTTTTTTTGTCTGTGTCACAAAATGAATATTTGAGAATAAAAAATTGGCAGCTGCATTTCTATGCATCGATCAAATCGTCATATACAAAATTTCAATGTATGATCAATTGTAAGTATTCGTGGCGCCTTTATATTGGCACCATGATTAACCATGTGTCACGTTACGTCAGGGTGTCCATACAGGCTTTCAGGTAATGACCCCGTGACGTCCCGTGATTCACTGCGTCAAGTCGATTGAATCTGAGAACGTCACTGGATCTATGAACCTCATTGAAACCGTGACGAAACACGCCATCGCGCCGACAGTCACGTGACACCGTGACCTACGCGATTTTTCTAACCCCGAGTTGAGTTCTCGGGTTTATGACAGTGAGCATCGCCAAATTTTCTGGGTCGTGTCGAATTAAAGATGATAATCGCCCAACGCTAACAATATCACAAGCTCTTTGCTTTCGCAACCCCAGCTCAAGACTATGATGAACACTGAAGGCCCGTTCACACAGTTGCGTTCGGAGCGACCACTACGCTTACGAACGAATGCAAGCGGCTGGAACGACGAGTTACCATAGCAACGAAGCACCAAACGTTTGTTTCGTTCGTGTTTGTTCTCAACGCAAGGAGTTGAGCCGGGCTGAACTTTTTTGTTACGTTCGGGAACGACCGCAACGACAGACCAATCACACGTCGAGGAGAGCTCGGTCGCGCGCATTGCATGCCGGTCGTGCCAGGCTCCTTCTTTCTGCAAACATGGCGTCGGTGGTCATCGTCAATCTGGACGGCGTGGTGGAAGCTCATCGTTCCGCGTAAAAGCGCTATCCTTGACTGTGAATTTTCGTCGTGTGTCGCTATGATAACCCAGCACGTACTAGAAGGGAAGTTCCACCTACTCGTGCGGCGATCTCGTGGCGGCACTCTCAAGACAGCAGAAACGCCCGTGCCGTCGTGTTTGTTTACTTCGACTAAAGTGGTGCTTTCTAAGCATTTGTGTTTTGGAACATCGCCCGGATTTCTTATCTGGAGCATTTCATGCCTGTGCTCAAGTTGAAAGTATTACTGGCGCGTACCGTATAAAGGATGCGAATTTTTGCGCGTTTTCATCACCCGAGAAAGGTGATTAGTGTTAGCAATCCTGAACGCTCGCAACGTCTATCTGATCACGAAATTATATTTTTACGGTGCTATATCGCTGCTAAGATTACATCGTCTTTTATAACCGTAGAAAACGCGTGTGGGGAGATTTGTACTGTTGGTAAAGTCGTGTATTAAAGTCATGATCGTGCAAGACTGCGTACTGCATCTTTTTTTCTTTTTTCTTTTTTTAATGCACTACCCTGCAAGCGTATTCTAAAAAAAAAATCTTGTGGTCATAGAAGACGGTCTGTCTATTTTCTGTTACGCAAGTGAGTGGCAGCGCGTCCCCTTTTTTTCAGAGGCACCGCTGAAACAGCTGACGGCGGCGGAGAAGCGGTCGCCGTGCCGCCGACGCACTGCGCTTGTGGCAGTGGTTTCAGGAGTGTACGCGCGGCGCAGAGCGGTCGTTCCGGTCGCAACGGACGCAGTCCTGGAGAACGGGTTCGTTTCAGATGTCTGAACCAGCCTTTACACAGCTATCGTAGGCGCACAGCAGATCTTCGTGACTGTACGCCGTAGCCGAAACCTCCGGCTGCTCCGGTGAGGGCGGTGGACCTCGCGTCGGCAGGAAACCGTCCTCCATGTGTTTAAGCGTAGCTGGGTTGCTTACTATACACGTTTGCAAGTCCGGTCTCAGGACGCCGCCATCTTGCTCATTCGGGTGCGCTTGGGCGCGTCCATAATCCGATTACGACACCTTAGCAGGGCTTCGTCATCGGATTATGAAGCGTCCGAGCGCACCTTAAACAAGCAAGATGGCGGCGCCCTGAAACCGGACTTGCAAACCTGTATTGGCTAGGAGCAAGAGCTGGAAGCTCGTTTCTCATTGGCTGTTCAATCGTGTGGCTGCATGCGGTTGCATGGGTGTGTACAGGTCGCGTACGGTTGTCGCTGAAGTCGCAGCGGTTGCATTCCTTCGTAAGCATAGTGGTCGCTCCGAACGCAACTGTGTGAACGGGCCTCGACGGTATAGGGGGGCGGGGGGGCAGACGGTATAGGGGGGGCGGGGGGGCAGACTGGTGTCAGATCACGTGGCCGCTCGTTTTAATTGCGAGTTAAGGAGGAGATAGCTGTCTCTTTCCTTTATTTTTCTGCATCTGCTGTTGCGCGGAGGGGAAAACTAATGGACGTTTCCGCAAGCTATGAACTGCAGGGCTTACTTCGTAACGGTATTTACTGAAAGCACAAAAAATGTTGCACGACCAATTTAACATCACTGAGGCACCGAGACATGTTTTCGTTGTCGCTGAACTGCGACGAAAAGTTGTCCCTGAGGATAGAGGTATTCAAAGAACTGTACGTGACTTATTAACCTAACGTTGCACAGAACCGCGTGTGTGTACGGGAAGGATACCTGAAAAGAAAGATCCCAGTGGCCTCAGAGGGACAGGCGAACGTTGCGAGCCGCTCTAAGTCTCACACGTGCGTCGTTCGCAAGTTATTCCCCAAGTTTCGACCACCTCTGGAATTTGTTTAAAGGAACCATAAAATGATTTTTCCACTTTCACTAAATACCACTTAAAATCGCTCCCTAACGGTAATTACCGAATGAACTTGCCTTAGCTCTTTCTTCTAGGCCAGGGATCGGCAACCCACGGCCCGCGGGCCGCATGCGGCCTCACGCGGGCCGCATGCGGACCTTGAGGCAGTTTTATCCGGCCCTCGGGCCCCGGCACGACATCAAAAAGCAGCCGCCCCCCCTCTGCCGCTTCCTCGCGCAGACTCAAGGACCACACGCACTTTTGACCAGTGTTCTAGGTGTTACCGAAAAAAATTAACTAAGTACGTTGCTCGTTACTTGCAAGTAAATGGGGCGCGATACCGACCCAATATAAAAGGAACGCGTCATCTTTCCCGTTACCGATAAAAGTAACGCACGTAACTCTCACGTTACTTTTTAGAATTATGATTTAACACGTTTTAATATCTTGACGGCAGAGGGCTGCATTCGCGCCATATTTTAAGAAACATTATGTTCATGCAGAAACTTAACATAAATATTTTTTTTTTACGGTTTCACCTAAATACTTACAAAAAACGTAAATAAAAGCGCAGAAACTCAAACATTCACATGGCTTGGCACCTAAAAACACGGAAAAAATTTAAGTAATTTTTTTTTACTTTTGGCAAGAAGTAACAAGTAACGTAACTATGTTACCCGTTACCTGAAATCAGTAACTTAAGTAAGTTACCCGTTACCTGAAATCAGTAACTTAAGTATGTTATCCGTTACTGTTTTGAAAAAAGTAATGAATTCGTTACAGTAACGCGTTACCGCCAACACTGGTTTTGACCTCAAATGAGTATTTCCCGACACCCCATACTCGGGAAGAGAACACCTTCACTTCCTTTTTGCCTCGCCTTCAACTATCGCCCTGTCGCGACTTGTCGTCCGGACCCCTTTCTCGTTGGCTTCGCTGCGACTCGGCCCGCCGCTGAAAGGAGTTGCCGATCCCTGTTCTAGGCAGTGGCAGTCGACGAAAAAATTCGACAAATATGAGCATCGTTCACCCCTCAACTCGGAGCCAGAAGTGGCCGTTCGGCCTGGTGCCTATATCCTATGGCGCTAGCGTACCAAAGCGCTAGGGTCGGCAAAGTAGAAAACGCGTGCTGAGCTCCAGGCATTGTTAGAGTTATTCTCATGACCGCAGTGGTCATGAGAATAATCCAAAAATGCACGAGCCACTACCCGAGTGTCCGCCGAGGCATTGATTGTTACGAGCATAAGTCGAATGCTCACGCAGTTCTCATGTCCAACTCATGAGCCTCGCTCGGTCGTCGTGTGGCGAGTGGTTTCGATCGCACAATTACGTCATCAAGCTTTGCGAAGGCAAGGCTGTTTAAAGAGATAGTCCCCTTTTATACTCTCAATTTCACCGCGACAAAGAAGCTTCTGAATCAGTGGCGGTTTGCGCGAGTATACTTGGACCAGACAAGGACCGCGGGTGCCTCTGCAAAGTCGTGAATAGTGCCACTAAATAAGCTACGCTTCAGAGTAACGACACTTGGCCATATTGTGGCTTAAAATCACGGTTGCCAGTTATCTGAAGCGTTATCTGAAATCACAGGAAACGCATTTCCGTCCTCCACAAATGTTTAAACAGACAGCGACAGAGAAAAGCAATATTACATGAGCTTCCTAACACCGAATCGAATGCTGAGGAATTCGCACTTTTGAATCATGACGATCTGCAGTTGCGTCTACTCTGCACAAGCCCCAATATGGCGGCGCCCACAACAATGCCGGGGAACGGAGTGCCGATACTCTAAGCGCAGCTCATATAGTGGCTCTAGTCGTGAACATTCCAACTCGATATCCTTCCATGACCCCTTTAAACTTCACGGGGTGAAAAATAAAAGCGAAGGAGGGTTACTGTTAACAAGTGACGGATATATTTGTGGAATGAACACACCCAAACGGATAATGCAGTTCCTCAGGAATACAAAATATTTTCTAAAAAAGCAACGAAAAAAAAGAAAAAGAGAGGGGGGGGGGAGGTTAGTTTTTAAAACATACGGTGTGGTAAAAGTTCCTCTGCCCCGCATCATCGGCGCAGACCAGTCTGTCTATGCTGGAAAAAGCGGTGGAGAAACTGCATCGTGACGTCGCCGGTGGGAGGAGCATAATCTCCATCGCCAACAAACTACATCGGAATAGAACTGCACCGTGACGTGTCCGGTGACGTCGCCGAACTGTGGCGATTGAGTTTAAACTACATCGTTTTTCGTTCTCCCTACAGGGAATTTCGGAGAATCGCAAAACTCGGCAGTGAAGGGTTCTAGAAAGCAATACTCTTAAGTATCCGAAACGTATAATGCACAGCAACTTAATTAAACTATTTTTTGTTGAAATTTGTCGCATGAAATATTTAAGTTACACAAAAGCTATTAGCATTAGCCCTTTACGTTGCATGACTGGAGCCCTTTACGTTGCGCAGGCAGGCAGTCATGGCAGACAACACGAAGAAGCGGAAGTAAGGTTCTCGCGTGTCGGTACACCAGATTAGCCTTCTGAACGACTTTTTCTTTAGAAAACCAAGTTTTAGTAAGGGCCGCCACTGACAGTTTTCTGACCAAGCCTGAGCGGTACGAGTTGTGGTGAACGCCCAATGCCCGTCCACCAAAACGCGAGAAGAATGGAAGGGCCACTGGAATACTCGTGTGTGCCACGCCCGAGCACGGGACTTGGATATAGCGTGTGCTGCTCGGCCGTGTATCACTACTGCGTGGTGCACGTTAAGAACCCCGTGCTAGCAGTCGTACTAGTGTTGTCGTACTGCACTGGCTAAATTGCTTATCCACAGTGGGTAACAATGTCGCCATGTTCAGGCAGACTAACCTCCTGCTGTATAAACAACTAACGACAAACTGGACCTTTTTACTTTGTTTGACTGCGTTAGTGCAACTTCTCTCGTGCTGCACGAGAAAGAAGAAATGTTCCTTCGGGGGTTAAATTTTCGGTGAAGTAGGAAGCAAAAAAGAAGATAATATTTCCTTCAAGTTGGGTTCGTAGTAGAAGAGGGGGAAAAAGAAAACCAGTTTGTTAGTCCCACGGTGTGTATGGTCTTTTCTTTATGTATATGTTTATTCTAGTTCAGCTGGCCTGACCTGAAGTAGTTGCTTTAAAATAAAGCATACATTTCTCTCTCTCTCTACCTGAAGTATGAACAAACTAGCTCAACTTAAGCCTGTTACCGTTGCTTGCTAGGCTTTTTGCTCAGCCAAATCGCTTAAATGGGGTGCACTAAATCGTGTATGTTAAATGGGGTGCACTAAATCGTGTATGCATGTTAATCGTGTAAGAGTATTTAGAATATTTATCGATCACGCCGCTGAACTTGCATCGCTCGAAGAGCTTCCATTTTGTGAGCGCCTTCTCTGCTTGAGTTTGTTGGAAACACAGCCACTTCGATCCGAGGCAATCGATGGTAACGTTGGTGACATCACCACGTACGCGACTCACGGAGCACTGGTGAACACCAATGTCTTCGTCGCTCCCGTCGGTTCCCTGGAAGCCGCCAGCGGCGTGGAAGCGTAGAGACGCGAGGACTTGTTGTTCGACCGTCAGCACACGAGGCCCTTCGCGACGCCGCTGGAGCTTTCGCGAAGCTGGTCGCACAGCAAGCGAGTCACCCCTTTAGTCATCCGGTATTCGCCTACACACCTCGCACCGCTCGTCTCGAAAGCGCCCCGGTGGTCTCTAAAAACTCGATCCGCTGGCGAACCCAACAATAGAGATGGATATGTTAAGCCTGATTCACATGGTGCGATTTTCTCCTGCGAAATCGGTGAAGCGATGAACCGCACATGCGAAATTTCGCGTTTCCTTTCACACTGATTGAGAACATATGCGATTTTTCGCACTTGCGAAGCACATGGTTGGAACCCTTGAATTCGTTTGACGATACTAATTTCGATATTTAACAAAATTATAAAATTTTCAGATTTATTTATTAGCTTCTGGTAAAAAGTACGCCGTATACTTATATTTAGGGCCGATTCAGACGTTTGCATCGACTGCATTCGCATCAACGAAACGACGAAAACAACGAGTACGACGAACGCGACAAGGACACCGGGAGAGTCACAGCTCATAACTGCTTGAGCAAGCTAGTTGTTGCGTTGCTTGGCATGTCGCGCAAGGCGAACAGTTGTCCCGGTGGCTTCGTCACGTGGACGATGTTCCATATTGAAAGATGGCAAGTAGCAGCGCGTCTTGACTTTCATAGAGCATGATGGCCGCTGATGACGACGAGTTCAGACTGCTCTGTAAAAAGGAATACCTACTTCTGCGGAAAAAAAACTCCTGCTCCTAGACGGCAGCCCGCGGTGATGGCGGGTCAGGCCGTGCTGGCAAACAGAGCCAAAGAATCAGAGTTTTACTCATTGGTAAGTCGACTTGTGCTTTTCTGCGAGCAGGTTTCTGGAATACTTTTTCTCTGCAGACCCTTTTTATGCTGCACAGCGACCCGGAGCAGTTTCGAAGATATTACCGGATAATGCGGAACGCCTTTGAAAGACTCCACACACGCCTGGAAACAAAGCTTACGAAGCAATATGTCGTCAGAGAGCCCATTTCGTCGCGGGTGCGGCTTGCTATCACTTTGAGGTAAAATGGTATTCTCTTTAAACTTCACTGTTTGGAGTGAATACGAGGTGCAATTAAACTGGTTTATATGGCGAACTCATTACTAGTTTCTCGGCTTCCAGACATTGATGTACACAGCAATGTTTTGTTTTTATTCAGGTACCTGTCATCGGCAACGTCAATGCAGGATCTTGCACTGCAATTCAAGGTTGGAGTGTCAACAGGGGCATCCATCGTGCATGAGAGATGTCCGCATATATGAAAGGTGCTTCGCC